>NC_089219.1:171304122-171482063 GCF_963924675.1 Phocoena phocoena
GCTAACAGAGAACCTCAGACCCCAGGGAATATTAATCGGAGTGAGGCCTCCCGGAGGTCCTCCTCTCAGCATCAAGATCCAGCTCTATCCAACTGCCTGCAAACTCCAGTGCTGGATGTCTCAGGCCAAACAACCAGTAATTACGACAGGAATACAGCACTACCCACAAAAAAAAAAAAGAAATGACAAAAAAATATGTTACAGAGGAAGGAGCAAGGTAAAAATCTACAACATCAAATAAATGAACACAAAATAGGGAACCTACCTGAAAAAGAATTCAGAGTAATGATGGTAAAGATGATCCAAAATCTTGGAAACAAAATGTAGAAAATACAAGAAACATATAACAAGGATCTAGAAGAATTAAAGAGAAAACAAACTGTGTTGAACAACACAATTACTGAAATTAAAAATACTCTAGAAGGAATCAATAGCAGAATAACTGAGGCAGAAGAACAGATAAGGGAGCTGGAAGATAAAATGGTGGAAATAAGTGCCAGGGAGCAGAATAAAGAAAAAAAAAAAAGGAAAGAACTGAGGACAGTCTCAGAGACCTCTGAGACAACATTAAATGCACCAACATTCAAATTATAGGGATCCCAGAAGGAGAAGAGAAAAAGAAAGGGTCTCAGAAAACATTTGAAGAGATTATAGATGAAAACGTACCTAACATGGGAAAGGAAATAGTCCATCAAGTCCAGGAAGTGCAGACAGTCCCATACAGGATAAACCCAAAGAGGAACACGCCGAGACACATATTAATCAAACTATCAAAAACTAAATACAAAGAAAAAATATTAAAAGCAGCGAGGGAAAGGCAACAAATAACATACAAGGGAATCCTCATAAGGTTAACAGCTGATCCTTCAGCAGAAACTCTGCAAGGCAGAAGGGAGTGGAACGACGTATTTAAAGTAATGAAAGGGAAAAACCTACAACCAGGACAACTCTACTCAGCAAAGATTTCAATCAGATTTGATGGAGAAACTAAAACCTTTACAGATAAGCAAAAGTTAAAGAATTCGGCACCACCAAACCAGCTTTACAACGAATGCTAAAGGAACTTCTCTAGGCAGGAAACACAAAAGAAGGAAAACACCTACAATACAAAAGGAAGACACGTATATATGCTGTCTACAGGAGACCTACTTCAGACCTAGGGACACATACAGACTGAAAGTGAGGGGATGGAGAAATATATACTATGCAAATGGAAATCAAAAGAGCTGGAGTAGCAATTGTCATATCAAACCAAATAGACTTTAAATAAAGACTATTACAAGAGACAAAGAAGGACACTACATAATGATCAAGGGATCGATCCAAGAAGAAGATATAACAATTGTAAATATTTATGCACCCAACATAGGAGCACATCAATACATAAGGCAAATGCTAACAGCCATAAAAGGGGAAATTGACAATAACACAATCATGGTAGGGGACTTTAACACCCTACTTTCACCAATGGACAGATCATCCAAAATGAATATAAATAAGGAAACACAAGTTTTAAATGATACAGTAAGCAACATGGACTTAATTGATACTTATAGGACATTCCATCCAAAAACTACACTTTCTTCTAAAGCGCTCATGGAACGTTCTCCAGAATAGATCATACCTTGGGTCACAAATCAAGCCTTGGGAAACTTAAGAAAATTGAAATCGTATCAAGTATTTTTTCTGACCACAACACTATGAGACTAGACATCAATTACAGGAAAAAAGCTGCAAAAAATACAAACACATAGAAGCTAAACAGTACGCTAACAAATAACCAGGAGATCACTGAAGAAATCAAAGAGGAAATCAAAAAATACCTAGACAAATGGCAATGAAAACACGACAACCCAAAACCAATGGGATGCAGCAAAAGCAGTTCTAAGAGGGAAGTTTATAGCAATAAAAATCTACCTCAAGAAAGAAGAAACAACTCAAGAAAACAACCTAAACTTACACCTAAAGCAATTATGGAAACAAGAACAAAAAACCCCCAAAGTTAACATCAGGAAGCAAATCATAAAGATCAGATCAGAAATAAATGAAAAAGAAATGAAGGAAGCGATAGCAAAGATCAATAAAACTAGAGGTGGTTCTTTGAGAAGATAAACAAAATTGATAAACCACTAGCCAGACTCATCAAGAAAAAATAGGAGAAGACTCAAATCAATAGAATTAGAAATGAAAAAGGAGAAGTAACAACTGACACTGCAGAAATAAAAAGGATCATGAGAGATTAGTATAAGCAACTATATGCCAATAAAATGGACAACCTGGAAGATATGGACAAATTCTTAGTAAAGCACAACCTTCTGAGACTGAACCAGGAAGAAATAGAAAATATAAACAGACCAATCACAAGCAATGAAATTGAAACTGTGATTAAAAATCTTCCAACAAACAAAAGCCCAGGAACACATGGCTTCACAGGCGAATTCTATCAGATTTTACAGAAGAGGTAACACCTATATTTCTCAAACTCTTCCAAAATATAGCAGAGGGAGGAACACACCCAAACTCATTCTACGAGGCCACCATCACCCTGATACCAAAGATGTCACAAAAAAAGAAAACTACAGGCCAATATCTCTGATGAACATAGATGCAAAAATCCTCAACAAAATACTAGCAAACAGAATCCAACAGGACATTAAACGGATCATACAAGTGGGGTTTATCCCAGGAATGCAAGGATTCTTCAATAGACACAAATCAGTCAATGTGATAAACCATATTACATACTGAAGGATAAAACCATATGATCATCTCAATATATGCAGAAAATGCTTTCAACAAAATTCAACACCCGTTTATGATAAAAACCCTCCAGAAAGTAGGCATAGAGGGAACCTACCTCAACATAATAAAGGCCATATATGACAGACCCACAGCCAACATCATTCTCAATGGTGGAAAATTGAAACTATTTCCTCTAAGATCAAGAACAAGACAAGGTTGTCCACTCTCACCACTCTTATTCAACATAGTTTTGGAAGTTTTAGCCACAGCAATCAGAGAAGAAAAAGCAATAAAAGGAATCCAAATCAGAAAAGAAGAAGTAAAACTGTCACTGTTTGTGGATGACATGATACTATACATAGAGAATTGTAAAGATGTTACCAGAAAACTACTAGAGGTAAACAATGAATTTGGTAAAGTAGCAGGATACAAAATTAATGCACACAAATCTCTTGCATTCCTATGCACTAATGATGAAAAATCTGAAAGAGAAATTAAGGAAACACTCCCACTTACCACTGCAACACAAAGAATAAAATACCTAGGAATAAGCCTGCCTAAGGAGACAAAAGACCTATATGCCGAAAACTATAAGACAGTGAGGAAAGAAATTAAAGATGATACAAATAGATGGAGACATATACCATGTTCTTGGATTGGAAGAATCAACATTGTGAAAATGATTATGATACCCAAAGCAATCTACAGATTCAGTGCAATCCCTATCAAACTACCAATGGCATTTTTCACAGAACTAGAACAAAAAATTTCACAATTTGTATGGAGACACAAAAGAAACTGAATAGCCAAAGCAATCTTGAGAAAGAGAAATGGAGGTGGAGGAATCAGGCTCCCTGACTTCAGACTATACTACAAAGCTACAGTAATCAGAGAGTATGGTACTGGCACTAAAACAGAAATATAGATCAATGGAACAGGATAGAAAGCCCAGAGATATACCCATGGACATATGGTTCCCTTATCTCTGATAAAGGAGGCAAGAATATACAATGGAGAAATGACAGCCTCTTCAATAAGTGGTGTTGGGAAAACTGGACAGCTACATGTAAAAGAATGAAATTAGAACACTGTCGAACACCATACACGAAAATAAACTCAAAATGGTTTAAAGACCTAAATGTAAGGCCAGACACTATAAAACTCTTAGAGTAAAGCATAGGCAGAACACTCTATGACATAAATCACAGCAAGATCCTTTTTGACCCACCTCCTAGAGAAATGGAAACAAAAACAAAAATAAACAAATGGGACCTAATGAAACTTCAAAGTTTTTGCACGGCAAAGGAAACCATAAACAAGACGAAAAGACAACCCTCAGAATGGGAGAAAAAATTTGCTAATGAAGCAACTGACAAAGGATTAATCTCTAAAATATACAAGCAGCTCATGCAGCTCAATATCAAAAAGGCAAAAAATCCAATCCAAAAATGGGTAGAAGACTTAAATAGGCATTTCTCCAAAGAAGATATACAAATTGCCAATAAACATATGAAAGGATGCTCAACATCACTAATCATTAGAGAAATGCAAATCAAAACTACAATGAGGTATCACCTCACACATGTCAGAATGGCCATCATCAAAAAAATCTACAAACAATAAATGCTGGAGGGTGTGTGGGGAAAAGGGAACCCTCTTGCACTTTTGGTGGGAACGTGAATTGGTACAGCCACTATGGAGAACAGTATGGAGGTTCCTTAAAAATCTACAAATATAACTACCATATGACCCAGCAATCCCACTACTGTGCATATACCCTGAGAAAACCATAATTCAACAAGAGTCATGTACCACAATGTTCACTGCAGCTCTATTTACAATACCCAGGACATGGAAACAACCTAAGTGTCCATCGACAGATGAATGGATAAAGAAGATGTGGCACATATATACAATGGAATATTACTCAGCCATAAAAGGAAACGAAATTGAGTTATTTGTAGTCAGGTGGATGGACCTAGAGTCTGTCATACAGAGTGAAGTGAGCCAGAAAGAGAAAAACACATATATATGGAATCTAAAAAAATAAAATAAATGGTTCTGAAGAACCTAGGAGCAGGGCAGGAATAAAGACACAGACGTAGAGAATGGACTTGAGGACACGGGGAGGGGGAAGGGTAAGCCGGGATGAAGTGAGAGAGTGGCATGGACATATATACACTACCAAGTGTAAAATAGATAGTTAGTGGGAAGCATCAGCATAGCACAGGGAGATCATCGCGGTGCTTAACAACCACCTAGAGTGGCGGGAGGGAGATGCAAGAGGGAGGGGATAAGGGGATATACGTATGCATAAAGCTGATTCAGTCTGTTATGCAGCAGAAAATCACAGAACACTGTAAAGTAATTATAGTCCAATACAGATGTGGCAAAAATAATACAAAAGAAAAGAAAAAGGAATTACTCTGCTGTATGCTGAAAAAAAAACAAAACAATCCACCAAACTGGATCATTGATATAGTCCCTATTGAGACCACGGGGCAGAAATGAGGACTAAAATAGCTAGTAAAAGGAAATAATCTGGTTTAATTTCAAAACCTAAACTCTCTTGGGGAAGGGTAATTTCTGGGCACTGTAAGTCACTATGGTTAGATTTCTTAATCCAGCAGCTCACTGTGGATATTTGAATTAAAAGCTATGAGTATGAGTACACAATCAAGATTTACCACATTGGAAACTCTAGTACACAGGTGGAAAGGGGTAATCGTGGCTGAAGGTAACATTCAAGTGAATGACCCTGTCTTGCTCCTGTTACTTCCTGCCTCCCCACCACACACATGCAAACTGAGGTGCTTGCGCTAGACAGGTAAGACATTATAGCAAAAGTGCATGGAGATGACCCGGCACAGTGAGAAACCACCTGTCTCCAGTAATCATACCATATGGCAGTGACTGCAGATTCTTTAGCTCTTCCCTCCACCATCTTACAGGTGCTTTTAGGTCAGGATTAGCTCTTTGTGTGAAGTTTCAGTTGTAATGCACTAAATGGTGGTGAGGATCGTTATTCATGACAAATCAGTCCACCAAATCAGTGAAAACATTTATTGAGCTATACTAGGTTCTAAACACTAGTAACTGGGGGTATGGCATCGAATCAGACAGAGCCTTCCAAAAAATGCACATAAATAACTACAAACATAGCTTCATACGTCTACCTGTATATAGTCTGAAGAAGATACAATAGAGTATTAAAAAGGATTATGTAGGCATGGAGAAGATTGCTTTAGCTAGATTTGCCAGGGGAGTCCTCTCTAAGGAAGTAGAGTTGACATTTCAGTTAGATGATGTTAAGATGATGAAAAGAAGGCAGACATAATGGGATCTGGGAGAAAATGTTCTAAGTAGGAGATCGATTAAGGGCAAAGACCCTGAGACTGGAACAGAATTGAAAAGATCAAGATGCAGAAGTGAGGGCTGTGTGACTGGAGCAGGCTGAAAGAGAGGAACGGCGGTGAGTCGCAGGAGATGAAGTTCGGGGGCGGGCGGCGGTCAGGTCTTTTGTCTGCTAGTCATGATGGGAGGTTGGGTTTTATTCTAAGCATGGTGATGAGTATTTTTAGAAGGGATTTTAGCAAGAATAGTGGTGACAAGCAAGTCTCTCTGGATTTCTCTTCAGTAGGCATTCAGTCTGTGGAATTACTGCAATCTAATAACCCATTGCAAAGCAACTAGCTTCTATTGATGGGATGACTTTTCTCCAAGATCAAGGTGGATTTTGAATTCTCAGCCCACGGGTGAGCTATTGGGACTGAATTATATGAAATACTCTACATGTATGGGATAATTCCGGCCTCAGTGACCAGGGAGAAGATTAGGACATTTTTTGGTGACAAGATTGTAGGTAAACTCATATCAGTTTTTGATCATTTTATTGGTAAGGTTTAAATACAAAAAGGTGGATAAAAGTACACTAACCCTAAGTATACCATTCACTGAATTTTTATTTCAGTGTATACCATGTAATTACCATTCAAATCAAGACATAAAACATTTCCAGTATCCCAGAAGGACATTCCACATCCCTTCCCAATCAATCTCCCCCCAGCCCCCTGGCAGTCACTTAACTGTATAAGTTAACTTTAACTTAACTATTAAAAAATATGGCCTTAGTTTGCTATAAGCTTTGCGTCAAAAGTACACATATAATTTTTTCTTATAAACTTACCTCAAATTTTTTCATCTGTTACATGGTAAATGTTCTTCCTGTATATGGTTATATTTTACAGTTGATAGCTGCATAATATTCCACTGTATAAATATATACTGGATTTGATATAACCAATTCTCAATAACTCTGCATTAAATTATACTCAACTTTGAGTTATTCTTAAACAACACAGCCATGAAAATCCTTGCATTAACATTACAAGCATGTATCACTTTGGTATAGCTACCATAACAAAATACCACAGACAGAGAGGCTTAAAGAATTTTTCTTATAGTTCTGAAGGTTGGAAGTCTAAGATCAAGGTGTTAGCAGGTTTGGTTTCTCCAGAGACCTTTCTCCTTGGCTTTCACATGGCTGTTTTCTTGCTGTATCCTCACATGACCTTTACTCTGTGCATGAGAATCACCAGTGTCTCTCCCTCTGCTTATAAGACATCAGTCATATTGGATTAGAACCTACCCATATGACCTCATTTAACCTCAATTATCTCTAGAAAGGCCTTATCTCCAAATATAGTCACATTCTAAGGTTCTAGAGGTTAGGACTTCAAAATATGAATTTTGGGGGAACACAATATATGAAAGCCCATATTTAAAACTCAGAAATCAGTCCTTGGTTTGTATCTACTTAAATAAGTACTTTCTTCTTCTCTTGGGTGAAGTCATAGAGTTGAATATTACATCCTTTGGCTACTATTCTCTAACAAACAGACTAAGCTTTCAGAGTCTGTGGCGGGTTGGATGCTAGGCAAAAGAAAAGTGCTTTTCCCTAAGATTATATCTGCAGGTCTTCCGTAATACCCAGAAATACTAGCTCATTGCCTTATATCTATTTAAAAAATAAAACTGGAATTGTGCTTCCAGGTATGACACGATAACTAGTTCTAGACTTTCCTTCCTGATGAAAAATAACTATAAAAATCAACAAAATATATGAAGCAAAATCAGTATGTGATGAAGGCATCGAGCAACAAGCAGAGAAGATCTGTGATCCTTGAGAGAATAAAAACACACAAGGTAAGCCCCATGATTGTCCTGGGTTTCTGCCTACATCATTCTTCTGCCATGGTAATGAGAGTTAGACCTCAAGAGGTGCAGAGCTCTAGATGAGTTGAGGAGGCAGAGGTTAGAATTCCAGGCTTCTAATGAGGCTGGAACTTGCAGGACAGAGTACCAGAAAGAAGGTAGCTATACATAAAGGGAAACACAGAAGTCTAGGTAGGAATTCCCTGTAAGTCCTTGGCTGAGTGCTGGGATACACATGTTCTGGGAGTCACAGAAGGGACCTTTTCCTGTGGAACTGAGAGCTGAAAAGTAATACTAGAGGCTGTTCTGGGAAACATTAAACTTCTGGTCAAGCTTGAGTGAATAGACCTCACTGAGTATATTGGACGTTCAGTTGAAACTCCAGAAGGCCACAATTTAGATGTAAAGATCACGCCTGAGAATAAGAGCCTCATCACAGGACTATGTTCAAAACCGAACAACACCTGTTCTAACAAAGAATAAAACCCACTATGATAGAACCAAAAGAATCTCACAGAACAGTATACAACCATTTTAAAGAGAGATGACACAATTCACACTCTATACAATGTATTATTTACACTATCCAGCAAACAGTAACCATTATTAGATACGCAAAGAAGCAGGAAAATGTAACTTATATTCAAGAAGAAAAAAGAAAAACCTAACACTGAGATTTAGCAGGTATTAGAATTAGCACAACAGATTTACACAGAAAACATTATAAATATGATCAAGGACATAAAGGAAATGATGGTCATAATGAATAACAGATGAGGAATCCAGAAAAAATGGAAACTATAAAAAGAACCAAAGGGAAAGTCTGGAACTGAAAGGAGTAATAAAATTAAAGGAAACTTTACTGCATGGACTGAAGAACAAATTGAAAATTACAAAATAAAGGATTAATGGAGTTGGGAACTTCCCTGGTGGTCCAGTGGTAAAGAATCCACCTTCCAATGCAAGGGACACGTGTTCCATCCCTGGTCAGGGAACTAAATTCCCACATGCCGTGGGGCAACTAAGCCCACATGCCACAACTACTGAGCCCACGCACCTCAGTAGAGAGTCTGCATGCTGCAAACTACAGAACCCATGCACACTGGAGTCCACGCGCCACAACTACAGAGCCCACGTGTTCTGGAGCCTGCATGCCACAACTAGAGAGAGAAAACCCGCATGCCACAACTAGAGAGAAGCCTGTGCACCACAACTAGAGAGAAGACCATGTGCCACAATGAAGAGGCTGCACACCACAACTAAGACCTGACGCAGCCAACAACACAACAACAAAAAATTAACAACCACCAAAGGATTCATGGAGTTGAAGGTAGACCTAATCCAAAGAAAACAGAGAAAAGAGATTGAAAATGAATTATCAAATGTTCAGGGACCTATGGGGTCATCACTCAGGTCAGCATTCAGACATGGTATATACATACAATGGAATATTATTCAGCCTTAAAAAGGAAGGAAATTTTGATATACGCTATGAAATGGATGAAACCCGAGAATGTTATGCTAAGTGAAATAAGTCAGTCACAAAAAGTTAAACACTGTATAATTCCACTTACGTGAGGTAGCTAGAGTAGTTAAATTTATAGAGACAGGAAGTAGAATGATGGTTGCCAGAAGCTGAGGGGAGTGGGGAAGGGGAGTTGTCTAATGAGTATAAAGTTTCAGTTTTGCAAGATGAAAAGAGTTTTAGTGATTAGTTACACAAAAATGTGAATGTACTTAACACTATCAAACTGCACACTTACGAATGGTTAAAATGATAAATTTTGTTACGTGCATTTTACCATAATTTTAAAAAATAAAAAATATAGGATTCAGCTAAAAGAGTGATTAGAAGAAAATTTATAGCTTTAAATGCTTCTCATATAAAAGAAGAAAAGTTTATAATTAATAAACTAAGCTCCCACATTACAAAAGTAGGGAAAAAATTAATGCCATAGGAAATAAAGGAAATAAATTATAACCATAATATTGGAAACAGATGAAATACTAAACAACAACCAAAAAATGGAAAAATTGGTTCATTGAAAAGATAATTAAATTGATAATCCCTTAGCAAGGCTGATCAAGAATAAAAAACACGAATTTCAATATCAGAAACAAAAGAAATTATATATATATATATATAGGTATTACAGATACAAAAATCATAAGAAGGCAATACTATAAATATTTTAATGCTAATAAGTTCTACAAATTAGAAAAAGAAAAATTCCTTGAAAAAACCCAACTTATCAATTTCTTAACAGACTAATATCAATGAAAGAAATTGAATGTGTGATAAGGACTCTTTCCACAAATAAAGTCTAAGCCCAAATTGTTTCACTTGTGAATTCTAACATTTAAGAAAAAAATAATACAGTCTTACATAAATGTTTTGGGGAAATAGAAAAGGGAACACTTCCCAACACATTTTACTAGGTCAGTATAACCCTGGGACCCAATTTGCTAAAAATATTACAAGAAAAGAAAATTATACGTCAATATTTCTCATGAACAAAAACAAAAAATTCCTTAGCAAATTACTAGCAAACTGAACCCAGAATTATGTGAAAAAATTATATATAATAACCAGCTGGGATTTATTCCAGAAATAAAAAATTGGTTTAACATTTGAAAATCAACTAGTGTAATTTAGCCCATCAGTAGGAAAAAAGGAACAACATGTGGTCTACATGATCATCTCAACAGATGTAGAAAAAATTTTGACAAAATTATACATATATTCATGATTTAAGACAAACTAAAAAAATCCTAGCAAGTTTAAAAATAAAAGGGAATTTTCTCAGTCTGATAAAGGGCATCTATGAAAAACCTTTTGCTAACAATGTGTAATAGTGAAATATCAAACACTGACTGTCCCCCTAAAAACAGAAACAAGGAAAGAATGTCACCATTGCTTTTCGTGATTGTACTGAACGTTCTACTCAGTGCAATAAAGCAAGGAAAAAAGAAAGAAGGACACGTAGACTAAAACTGTCTTCGTTTACAAACAACATAATCCTATCTATAGAAAGTCCTAAGAACCTTCCAGAAAAATCACATCTCATTAAGCTAATAATGAATTCAGCAAGGCTGTAGTATACAAAGTCAATATACAAAAAGCAATGGCATTTCTATACACTAGCAGCAAACCACTAGAAAAAGAAATTTTAAGTTTCCATGTAGAGTAACATTGGAAACTGTAAAGTATTTAGAAATATTTTTTGAAAAGACATGTGTAGTACCTCTCCAGCTGAAGCTACAAAACACAACTGAGAGAAATTAAGGAAGACCTTAATACACAGACACACCATGTTCATAACTTGGAAGAATGCATATTATTAAAATTATTTAATTATTATTAAAATAATCAATATTATTAAAATATCAATTCTTGGCAAATTGATCTATAGACTCCATGCAATACCAATCAAAACTCCATCAGGCATTTTTTTTTTAGTAGAAATTGACAAGTTGATTCTAAAAGTTTAATGAGGATTGCTGGGGAAGATGGAGGAAGAGTAAGACGCGGAGACCACCTTCCTCCCCACAGATACACCAGAAATACATCTACACGTGGAACAACTCCTACAGAACACCTACTGAACGCTGGCAAAAGACCTCAGACCTCCCAAAAGGCAAGAAACGCCCCACGTACCTGGGTAGGGCAAAAGAGAAAAAGAAAAAACAGAGACAAAAGAATAGGGATGGGACCTGCACCAGTGGGAGGAAGCCGTGAAGCAGGAAAGGTTTCCATACACTAGGAAGCCCCTTTGCGGGCGGAGACTGCGGGTGGCGGAGGGGGAAAGCTTCGGAGCCGCGGAGGAGAGCACAGCAACACGGATGCAGAAGGCAAAGTGGAGAGATTCCCGCACAGAGGATCAGGGCCGACTGCCACTCACCAGGCCGAGAGGCTTGTCTGCTCACTCACCGGGGCCGGCGGGGCTGAGAGCTGAGGCTCAGGCTTCGGTCGGAGCGCAGGGAGAGGACTGGGGTTGGCGGCGTGAAAACAGCCTAAAGGGGTTAGTGCACCACGGCTAGCCGGGAGGGAGTCCAGGGAAAAGTCTGGAGCTGCCGAAGAGGCAAGAGACTTTTTCTTCCCTCTTTGTTTCCTGGTGCGCGAGGAGAGGGGATTAAGAGCGCTGCTTAAAGGAGCACCAGAGACGGGTGCGAGCCGCGGCTAAAAGGGCGGACCCCAGAGGCGGGCATGAGACGCTAAGGCTGCTGCTGCCACCACCAAAGAAGCCTGTGTGTGAGCACAGGTCACTATCCACACCCCAGTTCTGGGTAGCGTATGCAGCCCGCCACTGCCAGGGTCCCGGGATCCAGGGACAACTCCCCTGGAAGAACGCACTGCGCGCCTCAGGCAGGTACAACGTCATGATGGCCTCTGCCGCCGCAGGCCCGCCCCGCACTCCGTGCCCCTCCCTCCCCCCTTCCCCGTCCCCCTGCCTGAGTGAGCCAGAGGCCCCGAATCAGCAGCTCCTTTAACCCTGTCCTGTCTGAGCGAAGAACAGACACCCTTCGGTGACCTACACGCAGAGGCGGGGCCAAATCCAAAGCTGAGCCCCTGGGAGCTGTGAGAACAAAGAAGAGAAAGGGAAATCTCTCCCAGCAGCCTTGGGAGCAGCGGACTAAAGCTCCACAATCAACTTGATGTACCTGCATCTGTGGAATACATGAATAGACAACCAGTCATCCCAAATTAAGGAGGTGGACTCTGAGAGGAAGATTTATGATTTTTTCCCCATTTCCTCTTTTTGTGAGTGTGTATGTGTATGCTTCTGTGTGTCATTTTGTCTATATAGCTTTGCTTCCACCATTTGTCCTAGAGTTCTATCCATGCGTTTTTTTTAAAATTTTTTTTCTCTTAAAAACTATTTATTTTAATAACTTTATATTTTATCTTATTTTATTTCACTTTATCTTCTTTCTTTCTTTTTTCCTTCCCTCCTTCCTTCTTTCCTTCCTCCCTCCCTCCCTCCCTTCCTCCCTTCTTTCTTTCTTTCTTCCTTTTTTTCTTTCTTTCTCTCTTTCTACTTCTACCAATTCTTTCTTTCTACTTTATCTTCCTTTTATTCTGAGCTGAGTGGATGAAAGGCTCTTGGTGCTGCAGCCAAGAGTCAGCGCTGTGCCTCTGAGGTGGGAGAGCCAACTGCAGGACACTGGTCCACAAGAGACCTCCCAGCTCCACATAATATCAAACGGCAAAAATCTCCCAGATATCTCCATCTCAACACCAGCACCTGGCTTCACTCAACGACCAGCAAGCTACACTGCTGGACATCCTATCCCAAACAACTAGCAAGACAGGAACACAACCCCACCCATTAGCAGAAAGGCTGCCTAAAATCATAAAAAGTCCACAGACACCCCAAAACACACCATCAGACGTGGCCCTGCCCACCAGAAAGACAAGATCCAGCCTCATCCACCAGAACACAAGCACTAGTCCCCTCCACCAGGAAGCCTACACAACCCACTGAACCAACCTTAGCCACTGGGGACAGACACCAAAAACAACGGGAACTACGAACCTGCAGCCTGCAAAAAGGGGACTCCAAACACAGTAAGATAAGCAAAATGAGAAGACAGAAAAACACACAGCAGATGAAGGAGCAAGATAAAAACCCACCAGACCGAACAAATGAAGAGGAAATAGGCAGTCTATCTGAAAAAGAATTCAGAATAATGATAGTAAAGATGATCCAGAATCTTGGAAATAGAACAGACAAAATGCAAGAAACATTTAACAAGGACCTAGAAGAACTAAAGATGAAACAAACAACAATGAACAACACAATAAATGACATTAAAAATACTCTAGATGGGATCAATAGCAGAATAACTGAGGCAGAAGAACGGACAAGTGACGTGGAAGATAAAATAGTGGAAATAACTACTGCAGAGCAGAATAAAGAAAAAAGAATGAAAAGAACTGAGGACAGTCTCAGAGACCTCTGGGACAACATTAAACGCACCAACATTCAAATTATAGGGGTTCCAGAAGAAGAGAAAAAGAAAGGGACTGAGAAAATATTTGAAGAGATTATAGTTGAAAACTTCCCTAATATGGGAAAGGAAATAGTTAATCAACTCCAGGAAGCACAGAGAGTCCCATACAGGAAAAATCCAAGGAGAAATACGCCAAGACACATATTAATCGACTGTCACAAATTAAATACAAAGAAAACATATTAAAAGCAGCAAGGGAAAAACAACAAATAACATACAAGGGAAGCCCCATAAGGTTAACAGCTGATCGTTCAGCAGAAACTCTGCAAGCCAGAAGGGACTGGCAGGACATATTTAAAGTGATGAAGGAGAAAAACCTGCAACCAAGATTACTCTACCCAGCAAGGACCTAATTCAGATTTGATGGAGAAATTAAAACCTTTACAGACAAGCAAAAGCTGAGAGAGTTCAGCACCACCAAACCAGCTTTACAACAAATGCTAAAGGAACTTCTCTAGGCAAGAAACACAAGAGGAGGAAAAGACCTACAATAACGAACCCAAAACAATTAAGAAAATGGGAATAGGAACATACATATCAATAATTACTTTAAATGTAAATGGACTAAATGCTCCCACCAAAAGACACAGATTGGCTGAATGGAGACAAAAAAAAAGACCCATATATTTGCTGTCTACAAGAGACCCACTTCAGACATACAGACTGAAAGTAAGGGGATGGAAAATGATATTTCATGCAAATGGAAACCAAAAGAAAGCTGGGGTAGCAGTACTCATATCAGACAAAATACACTTTAAAATAAAGACTATTAGAAGAGACAAAGAAGGACACTGCATAATGATCAAGATCAATCCAAGAAGAAGATATAACAATTGTAAATATGTACCCAACATAGGAGCACCTCAATACATAAGGCAAATACTAACAGCCATAAAAGGGGAAATCGACAGTAACACATTCATAGTAGGAGACTTTAACACCCCACTTTCACCAATGGACAGATCATCCAAAATGAAAATAAATAAGGAAACACAAGCTTTAAATGATACATTAAACAACATGGACTTAATTGATATTTATAGGACATTCCATCCAAAAACAACAGAATACACATTTTTCTCAAGTGCTCATGGAACATTCTCCAGGATAGATCGGATCTTGGGTCACAAGTCAAGCCTTGGTAAATTTAAGAAAATTGAAATTGTTTCAAGTATCTTTTCCGACCACATCGCTATGAGACTAGATATCAATTACAGGAAAAGATCTGTAAAAAATACAAACACATGGAGGCTAAACAATACACTACTTAATAACGAAGAGATCACTGAAGAAATCAAAGAGGAAATCAAAAAATACCTAGAAACAAATGACAATGCAGACACAACGACCCAAAATCTATGGGATGCAGCAAAAGCAGTTCTAAGAGTGAAGTTTATAGCAATACAATCCTACCTTAAGAAACAGGAAACACCTCGAATAAACAACCTAACCTTACATGTAAAGCAATTAGAGAAAGAAGAACAAAAAGCCCTAAAGTTAGCAGAAGGAAAGAAATCATAAAAATCGGATCAGAAATAAATGAAAAAGAAATGAAACGATAGCAAAGATCCATAAAACTAAAAGCTGGTTCTTTGAGAAGATTGACAAAATTGACAAACCATTAGCCAGACTCATCAATAAAAAAAGGGAGAAGACTCAAATCAATAGAATTAGAAATGAGAAAGGAGAAGTAACAACTGACACTGCAGAAATACAAAAGATCATGACAGATTACTACAAGCAACTCTATGCCAATAAAATGGACAACCTGGAAGAAATGGACAAATTCTTAGAAATGTACAGCCTGCCAAGACTGAATCAGGAAGAAACAGAAAATATGAACAGGCCAATCACAAGCACTGAAATTGAAACTGTGATTAAAAATCTTCCAACAAACAAAAGCCCAGGCCCAGATGGCTTCACAGGCGAATTCTATCAAACATTTAGAGAAGAGCTAACACCTATCCTTCTCAAACTCTTCCAAAATACAGCAGAGGGAGGAACACTCCCAAACTCATTCTACGAGGCCACCATCACCCTGATACCAAAACCAGACAAAGATGTCACAAAGAAAGAAAACTACAGACCAATATCACCGATGAACATAGATGCAAAAATCCTCAACAAAATACTAGCAAACAGAACCCAACAGCACATTAAACGGATCATGCATCATGATCAAGTGGGGTTTATTCCGGGAATGCAATGATTCTTCAATATACGCAAATCAATCAACGTAATACACCATATTAACAAATTGAAGGAGAAAAACCATATGATCATCTCAATAGATGCAGAGAAAGCTTTCGACAAAATTCAACAGCGATTTATGATAAAAACCCTGCAGAAAGTAGGCATAGAGGGAATTTTCCTCAACATAATAAAGGCCATATATGGCAAACCCACAGCCAACATCATCCTCAGTGGGGAAAAACTGAAAACATTTCCACTAAGATCAGGAACAAAACAAGGTTGCCCACTGTCACCACTCTTATTCAACATAGTTTTGGAAGTTTTAGCCACAGCAATCAGAGAAGAAAAGGAAATAAAAGGAATCCAAATTGGAAAAGAAGAAGTAAAGCTGTCACTGTTTGCAGATGACATAATACAATACATAGAGAATCGTAAAGATGCTACCAGAAAACTCCTAGAGCTAATCAATGAATTTGGTAAAGTAGCAGGATACAAAATTAATGCACAGAAATCTCTGGCATTCCTATACACTAATGATGGAAAATCTGAAAGTGAAATAAAGAAAACACTCCCATTTACCACTGCAACAAAAAGAATAAAATATCTAGGAATAAACCTACCTAAGGAGACAAAAGACCTGTATGCAGAAAATTATGACACTGATGAAAGAAATTAAAGATGATACAAACAGATGGAGAGATATACCATGTTCTTGGATGGGAAGAATCAACATTGTGAAAATGACTCTACCACCCAAAGCAATCTACAGATTCAATGCAATCCCTATCCAACTACCACTGGCATTTTTTACAGAACTAGAACAAAAAATTTCACAATTTGTATGGAAACACAAAAGGCCCCAAATAGCCAAAG
This sequence comes from Phocoena phocoena, assembly GCF_963924675.1. Taxonomy (NCBI): domain Eukaryota; kingdom Metazoa; phylum Chordata; class Mammalia; order Artiodactyla; family Phocoenidae; genus Phocoena; species Phocoena phocoena. Next base: position 171,321,160 of record NC_089219.1, read on the forward strand.
CAATCTTGAGAACGAAAAACAGAGCTGGAGGAATCAGGCTCCCTGACTTCAGACTATACTACAAAGCTACAGTAATCAAGACAGTATGGTACTGGCACAAAAACAGAAAGATCAACAGAACAGGATAGAAAGCCCAGAGATAAACCCACGCACATATGGTCACTCTATCTTTGATAAAGGAGGCAGGAATTTACAGTGGAGAAAGGACAGCCTCTTCAATAAGTGGTGCTGGGAAAACTGGACAGGTACATGTAAAAGTATGAGATTAGATCACTCTCTAATACCATACACAAAAATAAGCTCAAAATGGATTAAAGACCTAAATGTAAGGCCAGAAACTATCAAACTCTTAGAGTAAAGCATAGGCAGAACAATCTATGACATAAATCACAGCAAGATCCTTTCTGACCCACCTCCTAGAGAAATGGAAATAAAACAAAAATAAACATATGTGGCCTAATGAAACTTCAAAGCTTCTGCACAGCAAAGGAAACCATAAAAAAGACCAAAAGACAACCCTCAGAATGGGAGAACATATTTGCAAATGAAGCAACTGACAAAGGATTAATCTCCAAAATTTATAAGCAGCTCATGCAGCTCAATAACAAAAAAACAAACAACCCAATCCAAAAATGGGCAGAAGACCTAAATAGACATTTCTCCAAAGAAGATATACAGTCTGCCAACAAACACATGAAAGAATGCTCAACATCATTAATGATTAGAGAAATGCAAATCAAAACTACAATGAGATATCATCTCACACCAGTCAGAATGGCCATCATCAAAAAATCTAGAAATAATAAATGCTGGAGAAGGTGTGGAGAAAAGGTAACCCTTTTGCACTGTTGGTGGGAATGTAAATTGATACAGCCACTGTGGAGAACAGTATGGAGGTTCCTTAGAAACTACAAATAGAACTACCATATGACCCAGCAATCCCACTACTGGGCATATACCCTGAGAAAACCATAATTCAAAAAGAGTCATGTACCAAAATATTCATTGCAGCTCTATTTACAATAGCCTGGAGATGGAAACAACCTAAGTGTCCATCATCGGATGAATGGATAAAGAAGACATGGCACATATATACAATGGAATATTACTCAGCCATAAAAAGAAATGAAATTGAGCTATTTGTAATGAGGTGGATAGACCTAGAGTCTGTCATACAGAGTGAAGTAAGTCAGAAAGAGAAAGACAAATACCGTATGCTAACACATATATATGGAATTTAGGGAAAAAAATGTCATGAAGAACCTAGGGGTAAGACAGGAATAAAGACACAGACCTACTAGAGAATGGACTTGAGGATATGGGGAGGGTGAAGGGTAAGCTGTGACAAAGCGAGGGAGAGGCATGGACATATATACACTACCAAATGTAAGATAGATAGCTAGTGGGAAGCAGCCGCATAGCCCAGGGAGAAGAGCTCAGTGCTTTGTGACTGCCTGGAGGGGTGGGATAGGGAGGGTGGGAGGGAGGGAGATGCAAGAGGGAAGGGATATGGGGACATATGTATATGTATAACTGATTCACTTTGTTATAAAGCAGAAACTAACACACCGTTGTAAAGCAACTATACTCCAATAAAGATGTAAAAAAAAAAAATAAAAAATAAATAAAAGTTTAATGAGAATGCAAAGACTTGGAATTGTCAAAATAATCTTGTAAAAGAACAAATTTGGAAGTCTCACTCTACCTGATTTCAAAACTTACTATAAAGTAACAGTAAACAAAATAGTATTCATGAAAGGAAAGACAAATCATTGGAACGTAACATAACAGAGTCTGAACCTATACCTACACTATAAAGTTTCAACTGATTTTCAGCAAGTGTGTTTAGGCTATTTAACACAGAAAGGAAAATTTTATCAACACGTAGTACTGAGACAATTGGGAAAAATATGAAGAAATAAATGAACATAAACCCCTCCATCACCGAATACACGAATTAATTTGAGATAAGCTGTACACCTAAAATTAAAAGGTATAATTATAAAGCTCCTAGAGGAAAACAGAGGAAGATTGTGACCTCGTAATAAGCAAATGCTTCTCAGTGAGAACACAAAAAGTACTAACTACAAAAAATTGTCGTAATGTTTTTCGTCAAAATTAAAACTTACGTTCATCAAAAGACATATTAGGAAAATTAAACAGCAAGCCGCAGAGTAGAGGAAAACATTTTCATTACACATATGATAAAAGACATATCTAGAAGATAGAAGTCCTACAAACTTAGTGATAGAAACTAAGAGTGGTTGCTCATGATGGGAAGAGATCGGAAGGGGTCACAAGGGGATTTTCTGGATTGATGGAAATGTTCTATATCTTGATTTTGCTATTGGTTATACAAGTGCATACATCTTTCATAAGTCACCGAATGGTATTGTACACTTAAGATCTATGCACTTCACGTATAAAAATTTTACCTCAATTATTAAAAAGTTAAAGTATTAAAAGATAGCCAAAATATGTTGATAAACGAATCTTCCACCCAAATAACTCTTGTGGTGACTGTTAGTCCCAGAAAATGGAGAGCACCCTAGGTAGGGTATGTGCCCAAGTTCCGCCTGTTTTAAAATATATTACACTAGAGAGGCTCTCTTTAGGGCTCAGAATCTGATCTCATGCCTTCAAATGCAACAGTGCAGTTCTACATTAAAGGTAAGAGGATTAAAAATAGAACCTTCTAAATTTCCCTAGAAATAGACCTGCCTGTGAGGCAGCTGCAGCAGCAGCTAGAGCCCAGGATTGATCTTTGCTCCCATCGTCCCTCAGCCTTGCTTTGAAGACAGAAGTGGGTCATTTGGTCTCCATGGCTTTCACTGAGGCTGCCAATACGAGCGTTAGTCAGGTCACTGGCTTTCTGAGAAACATCCCCCAAGAAACGTACTCAGATTGCTTCCTAACTGAACCCAATGGAATGTGATTGTAAACAGGAGTATTTGAGGGGGAAGTGCCTCCAAAATTCACCTGGTACATCACAACCGTGATGATGTAATTTTTTTTTTTTTTTTTTTTTGCGGTACGCGGGCCTCTCACTGTTGTGGCGTCTCCCGTTGCAGAGCACAGGCTCCGGACGCGCAGGCCCAGCGGCCATGGCTCACAGGCCCAGCCGCTCTGCGGCATGTGGGATCCTCCCGGACCGGGGCACGAACCAGTGTCCCCTGCATCGGCAGGCGGACTCTCAACCACTGCGCCACCAGGGAAGGCCCATGATGATGTATTTTTGTTCCTGACCCCGCTTGCCCAGTTCCCCAACAGACTAATTGGAAATTGTGTGAAGTCTTGATGTAGAACTTAATGTAGGGATGCCTCCTCCCTGTCTTATGCCTTTGGCTACCAGTAAATAGAAAACAAGTGCTCTAGAAGAGGAATAGATTCCAGACTTGCCAAAATAAAAACAGGGATTGGCTGGAATGATTATAAGCTATATCTCTCTCCATTCCCTCTGTAAGGTTACGGTAGTAAACATATCCTTATATTACCCAGCTGTCAACCTCGATTCCACAGAATCTTAAATGATGGCTATTTGCACAAACAGGATTCAAATATATCCTGAATTTTAGTTTAATTACGAACCAAGAAGCTGTGACAACAGACACATCAGGCCATCTTGGCAACACTGTCCTGTATCACAGAGATAACTGCTCTTGATGATTGTCAGAAAATGTGATTATTTTCCTTCTACTGTGTCTACATCATGAAAATTTTGAAAAAATGAAGTAATATCTGAGCATTTGTTATCTGAATTCCACAATTTAAACTGCTCTTAGATAGCTATTTGGCCAGAGGGTGATCTGTCAAACACTAGATCCTGGATACATTTTAGTGATACCCATGGGTGTGGTAAATGAATTCATTTGCAAATGCCGGTACAGAGAATACTCCATTGTTTATTGACATCATGAGTCCTGTTTATCACCTATTTTGTTACTTAGCCCATTTGTCACTCCAAAGCAAACTCCCAAAAGCTACTGTCTGGCTTTTTAAAGAAGACTTCATGGAGATAGTTCAGTGAAAGGGAGTTCCCCTTCAAACACACACATACGATCATCCAACAAGACCATCCATCATTTCTTCACGATCCTATAAAAGGGACAAAGGGGAAGACAAACATTTATGGAGAGGGAGATTTTTCTCATAATGGCCCCAATAAATATGTTGGTTGTAGAGAAATAAATGTGGAGGGAAGACATGCAAGCCTGATGTGAAGAAAGGCTTGTTCATGCTTAATACATTGGAGAAATTTCCAAGAGCTGTTTAACCATGTTAAAAAATATTACCCCTGTAATGCTGCCAAGGACAGGGGGACCCATGGTGACCAGTGAATAAGTGCTGGCCATACAAGTTAAAGTGCCTGGGGGCAGAAATAATTTACGTACCCAATTTTTCCAGCATGTCAACAACTGAAATTTCAAGGAGGAACACATGTATCATGGGCACGTGGTCTACTTGCTCATACATACACACACGCACACACACACGTATACACAAACACTGGAGAGTCCCTGAAATTTGCCTCTATTTTTCCCAGAAAGACAAAAATAGAGCAGAAGAAAATGTGTTGTCCACTTCCTCTGACAAGAGCTCTACCACCATTCCCATTTCCCAGGATTATCCCTGGGCTATGAAAACAATGCAGAAAATGATCCAAGGATGCAGAAGAACACAGGTTTAAAGGTAGTGGCATGCTTTAGTCACAAATAATACAAAGAAAAACCACGTATCTGTAAGCTACTTCAAACTTAGTCCTCCAAAGCAAATTACTGCAATTATTAAAGCCAGAAGACTGCCATGGCTCTTTCTTCTAAATGATGCTGTTATAAGATAGTTAAAAATTCTGATTTCACATTGGAATTGGGTTGGTACAAAATCCCTCTCTGCCTGTGGCAAAATTTATTGCAACCCTGAAAGCTCTCTGCCAATCCCAATTATAATCACGCAACTGAACTAGTATTGCAGGTCATATAACTCAGTCTTCAAGGAGAGGATGACAAATTGGATAGGAATTTAATGGATTTATGGTATTAGACAATGGAAAAATACCTGTCTGGACTAATCATAAACTTTTCTTTAGCTGCAATTAACATCATGTTGAAATACTATGTAGAGGCTATGTAAGTGATAGCACTTAAGGAAAGCGATGAATGTGTAATTGTCGGGAGCTTTTTAGAAAAAAAAAAGAGCTCTTGAAAATGAACATTTTCACCAAATAATATAGCATCGTGCTTGTACTCAGAATGTGCCTAAAAGACTATTTTAGAGATTTAGCTTACAATGAAAGATACACAAGCATTGGCCCCAGCACCAAAGCAATGACCAAAACATACCTTTTGCTCCAGAAATTTTTCCTAAATAATTAGGTGTACGTGTAAATCATAAGAAGGGTATCATGTCTATCCAATAAGCATAGTAACAACTGAAATGAATATAGCAACAGAATGAAAGCAAAATTAAGGGACTACGCTATAAGTCCCTTAAGAGCAGCGACTGGACCTTTTGTTGTCACTATTACGGTTTTTTTCTCTTTTCCTCTCCATTATACATCCAACACTTAACACAATGCCTGGAACATAAAGGGCAGTCAAGTATTTGTTAAAAGTGTATTCAACAGACAAAATTATTCCCAGACACCATCTCTGGCAAAAACAGTGTCTGGTGCCTGATGCTACACTCCAAACCATGTCATCTATCTTCACTTACATCCTCTAGCAAGTAATACTCTTCTCCCAGAGTGGGAGGGAAATAATCAGTTAAACTTGAACAGAAGAATGCTTTATCTATTAGATTTTACTTGATTTCCATGATTATTTCTACATTCTTCATCCTTGATATTCTTTACTGGATTTTTGACTTTGGCTGTTTGAGTGACCCACCCATGCAGATGCTTCCAAGGTATCACCTCTTATTCACCTGTGTCCCAGCCTTGGACCCACAGTCTTCTTTGACCTGGGTGCATACACGTGTTTTGACCCAGAAAAGCACATGGATTTACTTCATCAATGCTCTCATTCTCTGTCTCTGTTTCTCTCTCTCTTCCTCTCTCTCTCTGAATCTTACTTTGATACCTATTGGTCTTTAGAATCCCCAGACCACAGTATAGCATTTCTGGTCTTCTACAACATAATGGAATTGGAGAATGGGAGAATCTCTCTCCATTAATATATATTTGTTGATACATTCTCTAGTTTCAAAATGTATTACTTGATGATCTTAAATTGGATTCACAGAAATACTTATTAGTAGGCTTGTAATTTTTTTATTAAAAAAACTGTATTGTTAAGTATGAGAGTAAAACTCACAGAATGCATATGGAAGACAGCAAACATGGACTGATTATTGAATCGTTGCCAAAGAATTTGAATTTTCGCAACACAAAAGGGGTTTGAATTTACTAACAGATATCCCAAATTGCTATTTGTGTGTGTGTGCATGTGTGTGTGTGCATATATGTGTGTGTGTATGTGTTAAGTTCTATTGCAATTTGGAAAGTATTCTGCAATACATCCTAGAATGATCATATAACTTATTGTCCAAAATGAGAAACTTTCGAGAGTGAAAAGGTGCACGGTGAATTATTATACCAAGACAAAAGGCATAAACTGAGACTTTTTTGAGAAAACTGATGTACAGTCATTCCCAAAGACATGACTGTGGCTCCTTTTAATAACACTGACAGACACCTGACGGTAACCTGCATGGAAACCTGCACTTGAGAAACTCTGGCCAGATTGTGAGTCATCTTTCTGGAAGAAACTGGGTTTTTGGTTTGGACTTTAGCAGTGTTTTGTAATCTGTTTCCTAGAGACCTGCCAAGTTCTGGGCTGAACACATGGACTCTCAGAAATCACCCATCTTGAATTGTTTGGAACAAAAATAGATTTCAGAATTCTAAGGAAAATATTACAAGATTTTTTATGAAACAGAAATGAGGAATGGAAATATATACATACAGGAATGGTGGGGCAAAGGGGCAAATGGATGTGAGAAACAGGGCAAAAAAAATTTAAGAGATAGCTAATAGCTTTATGTGGGTCAGTGTGATATATTGATTAAATTAGAAAATTAAGCTCTAAAAGAAGTCTTCTGTTACTGTTTTGATACTTAAGTTTTTGATTATTTCCAAAATCAGTAGTAGAAGTAGGATCTAATTTACCTTAAGGTCCTTAAAGGCATTTGCCACCAGCTCTCATGCATTTAAAATTCCCTAAGGAACAGATCCTTTACATGCGCCTTCTTGTTCTGGATACAGATAGTTTCATATCCTCCTGGTATCAGGTACCATGATAGGCAGAATTCTAAGATGGTCCCAAGATTCCCATTTCCTGGTCTTCCTGCCCTGTGTAATCTCCTTCTCTTAAGTGCAGTTGGGACTTGTGAATATGATAGGATAGTCACTCCTTTATTGAGTAACAATATATGACAAAGATAATAGGATACCCACTCTCATGATGACTTTACTGAAAAAAAGCTGATTTTTGGTAAAACTTAGTGTGAGGACCAAATAGACTTATTAGAACCTTTTCAATTGAACTAAGCCTCCCAGTCACAGGCAGTGGTTGGAAAACCACAGGCTGTGACACTACTACAGTGGGGAGGTGCAAAAAAAGCACACTCTGTACACAGCAAACCCCAGAGCACCCAGGGGCTTAACTGAGCATGCTCACAACTTCTCCCAGATTCACCACTCAGATAGCTCTCTCATCCCACCCTGCTGGCGAAGTGGTGGGGCAAGAGGCAGAAAGGTAATTCTAAGGGAGCAGCCTCCATATGGAACTATGAAGGCAGAGGAAAATAAGGTTTTCCTCCAACGCAGAACTAGGGATATATAATTAATCAGCTTTCTGTTACTTTATCTAGAATGTAGATGGCACAAATCAGTTGGAACACTTATGTCCCATCAACGGAAAGAATGGTGTAGGATTACGTAAAAAACTCTCAACTCAGTGATAGGAAGGCAAACAACCTGATTTTAAAGGGGACAAAAGATTTGAACAGACTCTTCACCAAAGTATATAGCCAATAAGCCACTAAAATATGCACACATCATTAGTCAAGAAGACTGATTTCCTTAGGACTAACTAAGGAAATGAAAATTAAAACCACAATGAAATACCAATACACACCCACTAGGATGGCTAAAAGTTAAAAGTCTGATAATGTCAAGTGTCGACCAAGATATGGAGCAGGTAAAACTTTCATGTATTACTGGTGGGAATGCAACACGGTACAGCCACTTTGCAAAGGAGTTTGGCAGTTTCTTATAAAATTAAATATATATTTATCATAATTCAACAATTCCACTCCTAAATACTTACCTGAGAGAAAAGAAAACATATGTCTTGGGCAAAGAACTGTACATGAATATTCACAGCAGCTTTATTCATAATAGCCAGAGGCTGAAAATAATCCAAATGACTATCAACTGGTAAACACATGAACAAAATGGTAGAGCGGTACAGTACAATACTCATTAGCAATAAGAAGGAACAGACTACAAATATGTGCAGCAATATGTTTGAATCTCAAAAGTATCGTACTAAGTGAAAGAAGCCTTTTATAAAAGATCACGTTTTCACGTACAGAGAATTCTCAGATAGGTAAAGCTATGGTTATAGAAAGCGGGTCAGAAGTAGCTGGAAGCCAGAAGTGGTGGTGGGGACGGTGTTGACAGAGAGGGAGAATGAGGGAACTTTGGGGAGTGATGGTAATATTCTATACCTTAGGGTGGCTATTCCACGATTAGGGCGGCTATTACATGATTATACGCATTTGTCAAGCCTCATGAGATTGACACTTACAATGGATGAATTTCATTTTACACAAGGCTTGCAACTTCAGTCCTAAGATTATTTAACCTCTCAGGATATTGGAGAGTGATAATCAGGGCTGCTGTGTGTGGTTATATAAGTTGTATAGTGAGACCTGCACAGCTGAATGCAGAATACACCTTTGAGAACCCCAGTAATCTCAGTTATCCACTAGCTTGTATCATTTTCCTGTTCTTGTCTCACCCAAACAAAAGCAGAGACCCTCCTAAACCTGAATGGGTAATATAATTGGCTTCTAAAATTTTAATTAGTAAAACTTATCCACACAAGCTTAAGAAACCCCAACTAAGCATGAGACTTTACCACACTTAGTAGAATGGGTGTTGAATAGATACTAATACACATAGTGGACACATCTTGTTTGTCTACTTGGTACCCTTTTACTCGGGTCCCATGCCCCCCTGATGCTATAATTACCCAGTTTACTCAATGTAAATTATGTGGGGTTGATATTGCCCTTCCCTTGCCCCAAGTTCCAGCAAGAGTATTTCAACCCCCTACCTACAGTATTTGCTTCATGGAAGATCATGTGACCCCAACAGGACATCAGGACTGTAAGGTTAAAAAAACATGTAAGGGCTTCCCTGGTGGCGCAGTGGTTGACAGTCCGCCTGCCGATGCAGGGGACACGGGTTCGTGCCCCGGTCCGGGAAGATCCCACATGCCGTGGAGCGGCTAGGCCCGTGAGCCATGGCCGCTGGGCCTGCACGTCCGGAGCCTGTGCTCCGCAACGGGAGGGGCCACAGCAGTGAGAGACCCGCGTACCGCAAAAAAAAAAATATATATATATATATATATAATATATATATATAAATGCACATATACTTTGACTCAGCAATTTATTCATTGTAGTATTATTTGTAAAATATTGGGAAAAAGCTAAATGACCATCAATAAGTGACCCATTCAACATATTATGGTACATCAATACAATGAAGTAATATGAATCTATTAAAAACATTGAGATATACTTTGTAATATTATAGGAAATTATATATAAGATGAATTATGTGTAAAACGATGTATAGACTATTTTGTGAAATGTGAAAATATCTCTAAAATGAATTAAGTGATAAACAACAAAGAGCATATTGTTAAATTTATTACAATTTCTGGGATCATTCATAGGATTAAAAAAGACAGATTTAGGCCTATAATCTCTTGTCTGCAATCTTTGAGGCCAGATGGTTTTAGAATTCAGAGTAGTTTGGATTTTAGAAATACATTATTGGGCTTATACCCCTAGTGCAGCCTGAAGCAGCACCCCTTAATCAAACGTATGGATATTTTGGTGGTAAAATGTTTGAAAATTCATGTCCAGTGAGATGATATAAGACTATAAATAGAGATTTTTTTCAGAAAAGCGGATAAAGAATTGTAGACTTACCTATACACACACACCTTTGCTTACAAAATATACACATCAAGATAAGTACATTTATTTAATTATTTGCTTCAATATGGAAAAATATCTCTGGAAGGACATACATAAAAATGATAACACTGGTTGCTTCCTGGGAGGGAACTATATGACTAGGTAGCAGGCATTGGAAGGTAAATACCATTTTATAACATCTGAATTTTATACTGTAAGATTGTATTCTTGTTAAAAAAATAATTGAATAAAATTTTCTTTTTCCAAGTCCAAATACTTTGACACAGCAATTACACTTCTCAGCATCTACTCCCAGAGAAATATAGATTCATGTATACAAGGAGATGTGTATAAGGGTGTTATTGCAAGATAAAAATGGAAATAACCTAAATATTTATCAAGAGTAGAATGGTTAATAAATCACAGTATAGCCATATAAAGGAATACTACGCAAAATTTTAAAACAAAATTAAGCCATATATACTGGCATGGAAAAGCTCAACACTCAAAAAAAGAATTATGAATTCAGTATAAAAAATTATTAAGTAAATATATACAGATACATACATACATGCTCAAATATAGTACAGAAAAGGATCTGGGAGGCTTAGGGAGCTTTAGTCTCTGTGTGGTTCCTTTCATACAATGGGATTCATTTTTTTTATTACTTGTAATATTATATATTAATAAAATTAAACAAAAAATAATGGTCAACTTTTGTCTCAAGATGGTGGATTAGGCACTTTCAAACAGTGGCTACTGTGTGTGTCTTCTAAGGCTCACTTCTCCTTCTTCACTTCATCTTCTTCTCCTATCAGACCTTATCCCACTTGATTGAAACACAAGACAGAAAGAGACAAGAACAGCTAAAGTGAACAGGTGATAAGTAGAATGCAGTAATAGTAACAGGAAGGAAGATTAGAGAATATGACTAAATAAAAATGAAACACCATCACTGCCACTGCCAAGATACCAGTAAGTTGCTAAAATGTGCCATAAAATAATTATCTTATAGAATGCAGTGTATGTGATTCAAATCATTGAAACATGGGCTTATTAGCTGTCCTTCATATATTCTTGGGAAAAAAATTAAAGCCAATATTCCAATAAAAGTGAGATTGATAATGTGCTATAAACTGTCATATAGAATCCTTCTCAAGTTGAAACGGATGTGAAAAAAAATGTATCTTATTCTACATTTACAGTACAGTAGAGGGAAGGTCTACATTTACAGGAGCAGTAGAGGGAAGGTTTTCAATTTCCTCATTAATTCATTCAAAGACAGGTCCTGAACATTTCACACGGGGTACACAGATCCTGCACAGCCTGGTAGAAGATACAGACATTTAAATAATTACAGCAAGAAAAGGTGTAGGAATATGGCTGCTAGACTATGCATTTGGGCTTGGTGGAAGCATGAAGAATGATTAAAAGTCACTACCAGTAATACTATAACATCTAACACTTTGACTCCTTACCAAGTGCCAGGTACTGTGCTGTAAGCTTTACGTTTGCTCTTTAATTCCTTCAATATTCCTGTGACATAGATATTGCTGTTATCCCATTGTTTCTGGTGCGGATTCTGGTTAGAGACTGAAGTAATTCCTTCAAGGTCATATCGCCAGTCAGGCGTGGAGCCTGGATTCCAGCCCATATCTGTCTGGCCCCCATCCTTTTACTTTTTTCAGGAACCATGCCACATCACTGGACTCAGGTGTGAGCCTTTAGCTGATTCTTGATGGATTGGCAGGTTGATGTGCCAGTTGGAGGAGGCGTAAGCAAAAGTAGTATTTTTGAAGACCTACAGTTGGTTGAACTTGGCTGGAACTCAGGGTTGGTGAAGGAAAGTAGCAGGACATGAGGACGTGAGGCACACAGGCAGAGGCTGAACCAGGAATGTATTACACACCAGTAAAGGAATTTGGATATTATCACACACCCTATAGGGAGATATTGAAATGTGAAGACAAGTAGGTTCATAATTTTAGCAGCACAGAAGGCAAGGTATTCTAAAGGTATTCCGGAAGTAAACAGATCAGTTAGGAAGATGTTTGAAGACTCCAGTCAAGACATAAAATTGGCTTGAACCAGTAAGAGTAGAGAGAGTGTCAGTGTGAGATCTATTTAACCTCTCAAATTCATTTGTCACCCTCATTCTGAGAGTAAAGTAATAGACTTGTGCTCAATGAAACTTACATATCAAGGCATCAAATGTACTGTTTTTATTAACATTCACATTCCAGCTCTGTGGCCACAACTGTATGCTGGTGTTTCCTACCTGATTTTAATTCTTGGGTCATTGACCTCAGTCCCTGAGGAATCCCTTTATTAACCTAGGGCTGAGAGAACGTTGATTTGAGTTGTTAGGATTTCATAGCTCAGAAGAAGACTGAAAGATACAGTGCAGAATTAATGGATTTCTCAGCGACTTACTAAAATGCAATGTATGGTCTTTCCTAAATATCATCTTGTTTGCTGAAATGCAAGGTCTTTGTGTTTCCTATTTCCCAGTGTCTCAGGGTGAAATTCTCAACAGGTCTTGAAGTGGGAAAAAGATAAGACTCAAGCAGGTTAATTTTGCTGCTTGATTGCAGCCCTGGTAAAACGGTTGATACATGAAGAGATTAAAAATACTAGTTAAAGTGAGATTTGGGATTATTTGTTTTTTCCAGTTGTCCAATCACCATGGAAAATCAAGAATCAGTTTCACTGTCAAGAATTCTCCTGTGAATGGAACACATCTCATGTAAATGAGTGCTATCATGGATTAATTTGGGCTACCTTTTCAAGTTGAAGGGTGTCGATGTTGTAAATGTTCTCTTTTTAAATAGTATAGTAGTAGCTACTACTTGTTCACTATTCACATGAATATTCAGGAACTTAAGCAAATTTCAAAGGACAATTATTTCCCTAGGGAAAACTAAGGACTATAAATCCTTATGTTATCAGAGAAGAGAATTTAAATATTTTAAAAATCGGAATGCTCATAACAATCAATACTTATTGAAAAGAATTGCTTTAAGTCTCTCTGTCGTAGAGAAGGCAGGCTGTGAAAGGAATAAGCGTGTGCACCTGGAGCTAGGAGAGGTGGCTTCCTCCTCTGTACCGACATCCTGGTGCTGTATCACCCGATACGTCAGGACTTCTGTTTCTCCAGCTACAAAGCGGAGGTAAAAATGACTTTCTTTATCCCCTACTGGCTTCTGGGGAAGACAAGTGATAGGGAAGATCACGCTGAGCACTTAATAAAAAATTATTTCAGTTCAACATTTTGGATTTTTCACGACCACAGAAACAAAGAAAGTATCTAATTGTTTTTCTCCACGGAATTAACTGACTTTTGCTTTCATTGAATTGATGGAGTTGGCCAGCAATTTGGTCCAGACTGTACCCCCTTCTTAGACTGATCCCCCATCCAATCAAGCCCATGCCATGCTGATTTCACCTTCCAAACTTTTCTCATGCCTGTCTCCTCTTTTCAGCACCCATGCCATTTCCCCAGTTCAGGGACAGATCATCTTTCAACAAATGTTGCCGTAGCTTCTTAACTGACCTGCTTGCCTCCATTTTTGTTCTATTCAGATCTCCCCTCTTGTTGTAGCCAGGCTCATTTTTCTAAACCTCAGTCGGACCTGTCTGTGGCTTCTCATCTCCTGTGGGATAAAGTCCACTCTCCTTAGCCCAACTTGTAAGAAATTTCATGAACGGGGTCCCCTTTATGTCTTTTTTTTTTTTTTTTTTTGGCGGTACGCGGGCCTCTCACTGTTGTGGCCTCTCCCGTTGCGGAGCACAGGCTCCGGACGCGCAGGCTCAGCGGCCATGGCTCACGGGCCCAGCCGCTCCGCGGCATGCGGGATCTTCCCGGACCGGGGCACGAACCCGTGTCCCCTGCATCGGCAGGCGGACTCTCAACCGCTGCGCCACCAGGGAAGCCCCCCTTTATGTCTTTGATCTTTGCTCCTTGTAGTAACAAGCTTGTGTTTGATGCCTTCGTCATAGCAAACCTCCTGCATTTCCTTGCATACACCAGGCTGTTTCATCCCTGTAAGTCTTCCTTCTGCCTGGGACACTAGTCCCACTTTTGCTCACCCAGGTCACGTTCCTCATTATTTAAGGTTTCGCTAGTGGTCATCTCCCCCCGGAAGCCTTCCTTCAACTTTTCATTTGCGCTGCACCTCCTCGTCTGTTTCCATAGCTCTCTGTGCTTGCCATTACCAGCATACATTTTTCTTATGCTAACATGGCATTCATTCTCCCACAAGCCTACGTATGATTCTTTAATAGCAGGGGCTATATTTTGGTCGTCTGTCTCCAGATCCCAGGGCAATGGATGGTTCACGGTAAACTCCAATAATGTCCCTTCCTCTGATTCTCTTCCACTCTTCTATCCTCATTCTTTTATTTCTTGTATAGAAATTTAAAGCTGCAATTAGAGACCCTCTGGTCCCATTCTTTACTCTCCCACCCCATTTACAGAAGAGAAAACTGAGATCAGAGCTATGAGCCCAAGATCACACAACCAAATGTGGCAGAGACTGATACAGAACCCAGTTCTCCAGAGAATAAGGGCTAGACTATTGGAAATAAAAGTTAGGGTAAAGTTTGGTGGAATGCCTAGCACATAATAGGCATTTAGAAAGTGATAGCCCATGTCTCTTCTTAGCCCAGTTGTCTTCCTATGATATTCCACTGCCTTTCTGCAAGAGAAACTCTTCCAATTGGTTTCCTTTTACACTTCAGACCCTGGGGTAACTGATACAGCTACAGAGATCATAGCTTTGAAAGTACTCGAGAGGAACGGTATTTTATAAATCCAACATTGCTGACTGCTGATGGTATGCTATTAAAGATGTTAACTCACCAGGACCAGAAACACGCCAATGAGGGTGCAGAGTTTTCCTGTTACATTTAATTAAAAGATCATTTTTATGACAACATCGTATTAGGGGTGATAAAAGGATCGTAAATCGCTTCATGAGGTCACCAAGAAAGTTCCAATGCCCCATTAGTTTTCATTGTCCAGTCCCTAGATATCAACACTCACTTTTATCACAAAGTACATAAAACATATGACCTTTCTGGTTGCAGTACACAAATGTTCCCCCAAATCATATTGAGCTTGTTTCACATCTTAAGCTTACTACTGCCAAGGGCAGATGTAAAATGTGACTAATATTTTATATGCTATAAAATGAGGAAGTTCTGGAAAATTACAGATGAAAGTGCTTCGATCTCTGAAACTTAACATGCCATTCTGTAAATATCACAACTCCAACCTCTTACTTTTGATCACAGTATTGCAACCTAAAACATACAGTGGAAAACTGTATATAAGCAAAAGTACTGGTATGCAGGGATGATCATTGTTTAACTATTAAGCATGTAAATTTGTTTTTTAGAATGGATGGGAAAATTATTTTAATTTTGTTACTTATGGACATATAGATGTTATTCTGCAAAGATGCATTTTATCGTGGTCATTAAGAAATGTTTTTATAAGTGTCAAAAAAAGCTAAACTATTAACCATGATTTTATGAAAGTCCCATCAATTTCCCAGAAGTGACTGAATTTTCTGTGTAACTTTGGTTTGGACATGCCTAATTAGGAATATTTGAAAAATCATAGTGCAAAGGAATTTCCAGAAGTCGGGTTCTCCAAAGTGGCTTTACAAAGCACTAATTTCTAAAGCCTTATAAAAACGATTTTATTAAGACCTTCACTGAAAACCTTGATTTTTTTTTTTAATCACCTGGTTTTCTCCTCTTTCCAAAGGAAGTAACCAGCCAAAACTGTCTGTATGCAACAAAAAGATAAAAATTTCAATTAGGCTCAGTCCTGTCATCAGCAGACCACATGAGAAAGTTTGAGAGAATCCACATTACATATTGATGTCTATCAGCGGTGAGACCACAGCCATGTTTCATTCCAGGCCCCTTTTGTAGGTTTGGCAGCCACTGTACCCAATAAAGGCCTAATCATATTAATTTATGCCCCTATCAATTATACATTCAGATTCCCCAGATACCTTGTCAGTTTTTATTCACTATTTTCCAAAAAATACGCCTGTTACAGTCACCGTGCAAATAGTAGGACTGTCAGAAATGGAGATTTAAAGACTCTTACTTAAAAGAGGTGGGCTTCCTTAATTTATAAATGTTGTATTATATGTCATACATGTGCTAGTTTTAAAATCAGGTGCAGTGCGGACACGGAAGTCACATGAAGGACTTTCAGGATGGAGTGGGGAACCTCCTTGATCCCTTTGTCATGCTTTAATAGTTCTTTAAACCAAACAATCTTTGGCCTATTTCTGTAAAATATCTGAGAGATTTTTATTTGAAGCAATCATTTCTTTTTGTCTCTCCATCAGTTAAGTAAGATTTTGAAGGCACTAGCTTTACACACTCTTTCACTGTGCGGTCACCAGTCTTACGAAGGTGGTTTGCAGAGAGTCTGTGTCCTGTCTCTGGGGATGGTACCTAAAGCCTATGGCTAGCTAGGCAGGTAGAGGTGCCTCAGCATGGTGAGAGGCAAGGGATAAGAGAGTATCAGCAGCCCAGGAACACTGAGGACAACTCTGCATTCAGGAGTAACTCAAATCAGAAGATGCTGGGAGTTGGTCAGTGACTTAGCTTGAGCTGGGGTTGGGGTAGGGGGGTGGGAAGAAAATCAAGTCTAGTTCAGTGACCTTCTGCTTCTCCTTTTTTTGTCTCCATTCCCCAAATCAGCTGCTACTCATGTCTATGCTGACATAACTTTGCTAGCTGACAACTCGTTCTTGATGACATAATTCTGAGTTGGCTCAAAGCTGAGCCTTTCCAAGAAGAGGTGCCAAAAAACGGTCTCTATGTGGGTGACCTCAGTGGTCACCTAATCGCTATACGGAAGGATTGGGAGGTTGGGTCTGTTTAGAACATGTTGGACAGAGGAAAGCGCTTTGTTCATTGAATCAAAACATATAGATTCTAGAAAAGAGATGCAGGCTGATTCATGGAGCTTAGATCCTACCGGGAGAGTGGTAAACCGACAAATAAGTGCTATGAGGATGAATGTAGGATATTATGAGGGCCAAACAGGAAACCTCACTTTGATGGGAAGGTCCAGGAAGGTTTCCCGGAGGAAGCAACATGGGAGCTGAGGGTTAAGTAGGAGTCAGCAGGGGAAGAAGAGCAATTTGAAGACATACAGTATCTCCACTTCCTTTCTAACTCCACAGACACGACGATAAGGAATTTAAAACTATAACCCACAAAGACAAAATGCATGAGAGAAGAAACCACAGCAGACGTTCTAACACAATGTTGAAAGTTGGAAAGTCTAATCTTAGCAGAGGGGAAGAAAGGCTTTGTACAATGAGTGAACCCAGATAGCAGAAAAAAGGGGGTGGTGGATGTGAGACAGGAAGCTGGTTACCACTGTGCACAGCTAGGTCTCAGGTCTTTCGGGAGCTTTCTGAAGAACCACGTAGAACCAGCTCAGAGTAGGCTACAGCATTGACTCATGACTCCCTCCCCCAACCATAAAGGGCTGCTTCCGGGAACATTAAAACTTTTTTGCTTCTGGCCTGCTGCCAGGCAAGAACTTCAAACAGCCCTGTTTGAACAGCAAAGTTCAGAGAGTGAAGCCATGCTTGAGGAGGCTTGATGTGGGAAAGTCCATTCCTGCCCTGGAGTCAGCTGAACTGAGGGTTTGGGGCCCACAGTCCCACAAGAGACTGCTACAAAGAGAGGAGAACAGGACTCCAACTGCCAGTAGGAGGTACACCAACCAGAATGGAATTGGCTCCCATCACAAACCCCATGACCTCTGAAGGCTGGGTGTGAGATGGAGTTGACAACAGGAGAACTGCTTGAGTGTCTGTACAAGGGGTACTCACTAACTCAAGTCCCGCTTCCCCAGCCCGAGCAACCAAGCAGCTTCTCCTTTCTCTATCAGAGGACAGGAGGCTGCTTCTTAGGGACCTCAGTGGGGACCACCCCCGAAAACCACCATTAGAGATAGTAGATGTTCCTACTCTTGGGCTGTCTGTCTTCTTTGTCTATTCTTTTGCAGTTCTCTGGGTAGCTGTAGTCTTCTTCTCTCCTTTCCCCACTATTTCTCATTTTGTTTATGTGGTTCTTTTAGTTTTTAAGAAGGATCTTCCTCCACCTACTGTGAAGCCCAAATGAACACTTGTGTCTCTGTGTGTCACCAGGAGCTACTGTGCATTATATGGATGTTTCCTAAATTCTACTCTCATCCCACGAGGAGGAAAGTCTACTTCGTTGCCCTTCAGCCAGACACCTATTCTTATTGCTTTCATCTTGATGGATCATCCTCAGAGAGTTCTGTTTCTCAATAGTATCAACTTCTTCCCACCTTCTCCTACCCAGCCCCAACCTTGGCCCCAAGCCTAAAAGTGGCATGGATTACTTCCACAGACAAATCATTGAAAAGAACTAATCATACTAGTCATATGGCCCCACTTAGATGCAATGGAAGCTGGGAAATGAGGGCTTCGTACTGCCCAGGAGGAAAACAAGAATAGCAAGTAAACACAAGGCCTTGGCTCTGCGTAGTGACCCTGGTCACTGGCCAATTTCAGTATTCTAAAATCCCAGGAATATTATTCTCCTGCCACCTCACCCCCACCCCACTAGATCTGCACTCATCTCTATTTGCATGCTGACATTCAGATTTAAGCTATCCAGCGTGGTGCTGAAGAAGTTCTCTGCCTATTGCCAAGAGAATGGAATTTCCCTGGGGTGTATGAGATGAAGTTGATGAATGCTGGAGTAGAATAGAGGAGACATGAGTTGTTTGATTTAAGAAAAGTGAATGGCACTGGAGCAGATACATGAATCTGTTGCAAGGACTAATCAGAAACCACAAATGAAACAAGCTACACATATTCCCCGGAAAGTAGAACCACTAAAACTGGTTGATCCAGAAAAGACGGACTCAGTGAGAGGGAGCAAGAAAATGGAGAAAAGAATGAAAAGGAGATGCCTTAGTTAGCTTGGGCTGCCATAACAAAATACCATAGACTGGACCTTTAAACAATAGACATTTATTTCTCACAGCTCTGGAGGCTGGAAGTCTGAGATCAGGGTGCCAGCATGGTTGGGTTCTGGTGAGAACCCTCTTCCTGGTTTTCACACAGCAGCCTTTTCACTGTGTCCTCACATGGTGAAGAGAAACAGCTCTGGGGTCTCTTCCTCTTCTAATAAGGGCACTAATCCCATCATACAGGCCCCACCCTCATGACCTCACGTAAACCTAATTACCTCCAAAGGTGCCCACCTCCTAATAGCCTTACATTAAGGGTTAGGGCTTCAACATATGAAATTGGGTCAGTGAGAGGAGAGACACAAACATTCAGTCCATAACAGGGAGTCAGCTGAGAAATAAAATTTATTAGTGAGTGGCTTTTTGGCAAGTATGTCAGAAAATGCAGGAAGTAAGCATTAAGGGTTTTCTTATTTATTATAGGATATTTGATTACTTGTTATTAATCAGAACAGAGAAGTTCAGGATGAACAGCTGGCAGGACACTAACCCAGGGATCTAGGTACCATTTGTTACATCTTACGTCACTGAGAAGGAAATCCTTTAAAAAGATAGTCAACATCGTAAATACCTTAAGAAGACAATGCATTTTACCTGAGCGTCTAAAAGATGAATTTGTCTCTTATTTTTTAAAAAAGTTTTCTATTGCACTATCAGTTTAAGTTATACAGCTTTACTTTTTATAAACCTTAGCTGAATGAGGGTCATTTTATTATAGTCAGCTCTCAATTTTCCATGGTAGGAGGACATTCTTCACTTGGCATTTGAGAATTTTCATTAACAATTGTATAAACATCCACTACATGCAAAATGCTGTTCTTGAATAAAATAGTCTCTGCTCTTACAGAGCTTACATTCTTTGAGGGGAAGGGATGTGTATGAGCAAGTAAATGAACTAGAAAAAGATCAGATGGTAATAAGCGATGTGAAGAGAATTCAACCAGAGAGTAAGATGGAGGGTGATCAGGAGGTGGGGGGAAGCCTCTCTCAGAAGAACACATTTAAGGGCTTCCCTGGGTTCAGTGATTAAGAATCTGCCTGCCAATGCAGGGACATGGGTTCGAGCCCTGGTCCGGGAATATCCCACATGCCACAGAGCAACTAAGCCCGTGCGCCACAACTACTGAAGCCCACGTGCCACAACTACCGAAGCCTGCGCACAGCAATGAAGACCCAACACAGCCAAAAATAAATTTATTGGAAAAAAAAGAAGAAGAAGGAGAAGAACACATTTAAGCTGAGGTTTCAATGAAAAGGAAGAGCCTGCCATGACAAAATCATGGGGAATAATATTTCAGACAGAGGGAGCAGCAGATTCTCTGAACCAAGAACAGGCTTGTTAAATCAAATTATAGGAGAGGAGCATTTTGGCTCAAGAGTTGGTGTAAAAAGATGAAAAGATGCTCAACATCAGTAATTATTAGAGAAATGCAGATCAAAACTACAATGAGGTATCACCTCACACCAGTCAGAATGGTCATCATCAAAAATCTGCAAGCAATAAACGCTGGAGAGGGTGTGGAGAAAAGGGAACCCTCTTCCACTGTTGGTGGGAATGTAACTTGATACAGCCACTACGGAGGTTCCTTAAGAAACTAAAAATAGAACTACCATATGACCCAGCAATCCCACTACTGGGCATATACCCTGAGAAAACCATAATTCAAAAAGACTCATGTAGCCCAATGTTCATTGCAGCACTATTACCAATAGCCCGGACATGGAAGCAACCTAAATGTCCATTGACAGACGAATGGATAAAGAAGATGCAGTACATTTATACAATAGAATATTACTCAGCCATAAAAGGGAACGAAATTGGGTCATTTGTAGAGACACAGATGGACCTAGAGACTGTCATACAGAGTGAAGTAAGCTAGAAAGAGAAAAGCAAATATCATACATTAACACATATATGTGGAATCTAGAAAAATGGTACAGATGAACCTATTTACGAAGCAGAAATAGAGACACAGATGTAGAGAATAAATGTGTGGACATCAGTGGGGAAAAGGGAGGGGTGGGATGAATTGGGAGATTGGGATTGATATATATACTCTAGTATGTATAAAATAGATAACTAATGAGAACCTGCTGTATAGCACAGGGAACTCTACTCAGTGCTCTGTGGTGACCTGGATGGGAGGGAAATCAAAAAGGAGGGGCTGTGTGTATACATATGGCTGGTTCACTTTGCTGTGCAGCAGGAGCTAGCACCATATTGTAAAGCAACTACACCCCAATAAAAATAAATAAATATTTTTTAAAAAAGAGTTGGTGTAAAAAAGAGCAGATGGCAGGGGATGTTGATAATGGTGGAGATTATACACGTTTGGGGGCAGAGGATATATGGGAAATCTCTGTACTTTCTGCTCAATTTTGCTGTAAACCTAAAACTGCTCTAAAAAGATGATGTCTACTAGAGAAGAGAGAGAAAGAGAGAGAGCTGAATGAGATAATGTTGAAGAGGTAGACAGGTCAGATCATGCAGAATATTGAAAGCCAGAGTAAGGATTCAGAATTGTCTTTGGCGTTATTATAATTCTTCCCATCTCCTTTTTGCACACCCCTCTGATGAGAGTCATCAGAGGTGGGGTCTACTTCTCTGCCCCTAGAATCTCGGCAGGTCCTTTGATTTGCCTTGGCCAATGGGACATTGGCAAACACGACCTAAGCAAAGGCTTGAAAGGTGCTAGTCACTGGGGCTTGCTCTCTCTTGCTGCTTTTGGAACTCTGAGTCCACCGTGGGAGAAGTCTGGGCTAGCCCGCTGGAGGGGGAGAGAAGAGGCACATCCCAGTTAAATTCTCTACTTTTTGACCAACTAGTTAACCACAGGACCTATGAGTGAGCCGCTGTCCCTGCTGAGCACTCTAGACCAGAAAAATCATTCAGCAGATCCACAGAATCAAGATTTTTTTTAAAAAATCTGCTGTTTTAGAGCAAAACTGCTAAATTTGGGGGTGGTTTGCAATACAACAAAAGCTAACGAATTCAGTGCGATAGGAATCCTCTGGAGGGCATTAAACAGAGAAGTGACTCGATCTGATTTACGCGTGTTTTTTAAAAATCACTCCAGCAGCAGTGCGGAAGGTGGATAGTGAAAGGGCAGATCAGTTAGAAAGTTAATGAAGTCCAAGTGAGAGATGAAGTGGGCTTGGACAAGTCTGAAAATATTTATAATAACAATTGCTGTGATCGCCTCCAGTTTCATGGTTTTAGAGATCATATGTTTGCTGATGATACCAAACTTACATTGGCAGCCGGGGCCTCACCCATGATTCCCGCCTTGGACATCCACTTGTGCCTCCTGGACATCTCCATTTTGATGTCTAATTGACACTCCCAATAGAACAGAACCTGGGATTCCTACTGATTCCACCTGCCAGAAGAACATCAAACCTGCTCTTCCCATAGCCTTCCCATTCTCGGTAATTGACCGTCCCCGACTTCCAGTTGCTCAGGCCAAATACCTTATGGTCATCCTTGACAACTTCCTCTCACATTCCACATCCAATCCATCAGCAAGTCCTGTTGGCTTGACCAGCACAATATATATCACTGATCCAAGCCACCGTCATCTGCCATGTGGATTATTGCTACAGCCTCCTAAAAGGTCTATCTGATTGCTTCCACCATTGCCAACTGTATTCATTTTCTACTGCAGTGTAACAAATTACAACAAATATAGTACCTTAAAACAACACAAAATTAGTTTGTTGTTTCTTATTAAAACAACAAATGATTTATCTCACAACCTATGGGTCAGGAGTGTGGATATAGGTTAGCTGGATCTTCTGCTCAGGGTTTTATCAGGCTGAAATCACAATGTCAGCAGTCTCTTCTGAGGCTCTTTCAAGCTCACAGGTTGGCAGCATACAGATCCTTGTGGTTGCATGACTGTGGTCCTCATTTCTTGTTAGCTGGTGGCCAGGAATCACTCTTAGCTCCTAGCTGCTGCCTGCAGCTCCTTATCATGTGACCCCCACAGACATTTCGCAACATGCTCTTTGCTTTATTTGAAGCCAGCTGGAGTGCACCAGCTGCTACTTCTTGTCTTTTTAAGGGCCTACCTGGTTAGGCAGCCTGGGCAGCAAAGTCAGTGCAAAGTCAATTGATAAGTAACAAAATCACAGGAGTGATGCGCCATCATGTTCACAGATTTCACCCACCGTCAAGGAGTGGGAATTATACAGGGTGTAGAAAGAAGGGGAGAGGGTTTTCTGAATCCATCTAGAATCCTGTCTATGACACTGACTTTAATTCTGGTTAAAGTAATCCTGCTTTTAAAAAAAAATTGTCAGATCGTGTCAATTCCCTGCTGAAAACACTCCAACGGCATACCATCTCAGTGAAAGAATAAATCCAGTCTTTTCTGGGTCTACAAGACCCTACGTGATCTGGCTCTCCACTGCTTATCTGACCTTATCTCCTCTTACTCAGCCCTTGCTCAGGTCATTCCAGACAACTTGTAAATGTACCAAGCAGGCTACCATCTCAGGGTCTCTGCGCTTGCTATCGCCTCTACCTGGAAAACGCTCCCTCCAGATATTTGCACACCTCTCTCGCTCACAGATTCATAGATTCTACCCATCCAGCTAGAAAGGCATTCAATAAATATTTTCTATATCTCTGAGTCACTTTGTATCTCCCTGACCCCATTTCATTTTTCTTTATCCCACTGAGTTTGCCTCCTCCAAGAAGTAGATGCTAAAATTGATTTTGATGGGCAAGAGATTAATTGGAGGAAATTCCTTAGAAGGATAAAAGGGGGAGGGAGGAGGACTGGGCAAGAAGAGCAGATGGGAGGGCCTCAGACTGCAGTGCTGCTCTGAGGAAGTCTTGGTCAGGCTGATGGAAGGCCCTGGAGGAAAGATGGTCCATTAGAGGGGTCCAGAGACGACCAGGCTCTGGCACCTCTGCTCAGTCACAGTTTAGGATGAGCCTGGGGGAAGAGGTCTCAGTGTGAACACTGGAAGGGGTTGGAAGGTATGACAGGGGGAGGCCTTCAGCTACATGTGCTCCTCATGGCTGGTTCTTTTAAAGAAAGATCAGATGTGGTACATATGTACAATGGAATATTACTCAGCCTTTAAAAAGAATGAAATAATGCCATTTGCGGCAACATGGATGGACCTAGAGATGATCATTCTAAGTGTAGTTAGCCAGTAAGAGAAAGACAAATACCATAATATCACTTATATGTGGAATCTAAAATATGACACAAATGAACATATCTACGAAACAAAACAGACTCACAGACATAGAGAACAGACTTGTGGTTGCCAAGGGTTGGGGAGGAATGGAGTGGGAGTTTGCAGTTAGCAGATGCAAACTATTATACAGAGGATGGATAAACAACAAGGTCCTACTGTATAGCACAGGGAACTATATTCAATATCCTGTGATGACCCGTAATGGAGAAGAATATGAAAAAGAATATATATATATGTATAACTGAGTCACTTTGCTGTACAGCAGAAATTAACACAACATTGTAAATCAACTCTACTTCAATAAAACTAAAAAAAAAGATCAGGGCTACTCACTTCCATAGTAACCACAGCTGTTACGTACGGTCACTCAGTTCTATCCCTCCCTCCCCCAACACGTTACAATTTAGGCTCGCTAAAGCGGGGATCTCAGCTCCATTTACTGCTGTATACCCAGTACCCATCACCTAATAGCCACTCGATAGCATTTGTGAACAAATGATGAACGACAGCTAATATTTTTGAGTGTTTGAGTGTTTGCTATGTACCAGGGATTGTTAAAAGAGCTCATACTTGAACTTGACTAATTCATCTTGCCAACAAGATAATTCAGGTAAAGAGGGAGCCTAAGGACTCATAACTGGCAGGAAGCAGATGCAGGGTTTGACCCAAGACCCAGGCTCTTAACTTCTGCTTCATACTCTCTCCCGGAGAGAATAAATGCATTCCAACTCAGGATGTGGTTATAGGTGGAATCAACAGAATTACTAACTAATTAACACGTAAAGTAAAAGAAACAGAAAAATCAGAGAGTTCTTCAATATTTGTCTTGAGCAATTTGGCAAATAGTGGGTATTCAAATGAAAAGGCTTGGAGTTTCTCTAATCTTCTGTGGGTTTGGGGGAAAAAACTGTTTCAGCCAGGTTCATTTTGAGAAATGTATTAAACATCCATGAAGTCATAAAGTAGGCACATGAATTTCCAAGACTGGATTTCTAGGAAGCTGGAAATAAAGATTAGGAAGGCATCCTTATAGAGTTCATATTTAAAGCCATGGGACCAGATGAAATCACCTAGAGAAGCTATGGAGAGAAAGACATGAAGGGGACTCAGGGCAGAGCCCTGGATGGATCTCAAGGGCATTATGCTGAGTGGAAAAAAAAAAGCGCCAATCACAAACTGTAACATACTGTGTAATCCTATTTATGTAATATTCTAGAAGTGACCAAATTACAGAGAACAGACCAAGGGTTTCCAGAGGTTAGTCTTGGCGGGTGGTGGTGGTGGTGGGGTGTCAGTGAAGTGTGACTATAAAATGATAACATGAGGGAGCTTCTTTGTGGTCATGGGACAGTTCTGTGTTCAGATTGTAATGATGGTTGCACAAAACTGGACATGGGTTAAAATTTCTAAGAACTATCTATAAACAACCAAAAAAAGTGCTCGTAAAAACTGTTGAATCCCGAATAAGAATCAGTCAGTAGTTGAGTTAGTATTGCAGTGAAGTCCATTTCCGGGTTTGGACAAATTCACTATGATAACATCTACTATGTCAGATGTTATCCTTGGGGGGAGCAGGGTGAAGGGTACTTAGGACTCTCTGTACCATTTTGGTAACTTCTTGTGAGTCTTACACTTTTTTAAAATAAAAAGTATTAAACAATATAAAGAGATTCTTTCTGTAAAAGTAATATCGGTACATTTATT
Source organism: Phocoena phocoena (assembly GCF_963924675.1). Taxonomy (NCBI): domain Eukaryota; kingdom Metazoa; phylum Chordata; class Mammalia; order Artiodactyla; family Phocoenidae; genus Phocoena; species Phocoena phocoena. The sequence continues at coordinate 171,347,342 of NC_089219.1, forward strand.
TAGATTTTTTTTTGGCTGTATTGGGTCTTCCTTGCTGTGCACGGGCTTTCTCTAGTTGTGGAGAGCGGGGGCTACTCTTTGTTGCGGTGCGTGGGCTTCTCATTGCGGAGGCTTCTGATCTGCACCACCAGGGAAGTCCCCAGATTTTTAAAAATGTTTTTCAATAAAATTTTATAATATTTTCTACAGCCAAAACAATAGATTCTAATTAAATTCTTTTTGCTCCTAGACTGAAATATTTTAATAGAAGAAACAGACTTCAGTGAAGAATAATTTATAATACTGGGAGCCATTTCATTCATTCAATTATTCAACTAAACCTGAGTGTCCATGATGTGCTGTGCAAATGCTAGCAGAGGGAGATGCACAGGTAAATGAGTAGTGCACAGTCCTGGCCTCAAAGAGATCCCATTCTAGGGTGGGACAGGTAACTAAACTAATAACTATGATGCAGTATTTTACAGGTGGTTTAAAGTTCTCACCGTGATTATCTTATTAAAGGAGATATGAAAAGGAAAGCAAGTAGCAGTTTAAAACACTATAAATACTTAATTTTTGTTTTTTAAGGCAGAGACATTAATTTTGTATTAGTCTTCAAGGTCTGAGGACAAGATTATTTGCATTTCCAGTTTTATCAGACTTCAGCTCCTAATAGTATTAAACCATTTCCTAAGCAAGAAAAATGACTTGGGTCAATAATAATTAGGCTATGCTTCTACAGCTCAGAACTTTGAAGTTAATAAGCCAGTGGAAAGCCTACCCAGTTTTGATGTACACTTAGCTAAGTGGGAATAGGCAGGAAGGGATCCCTGCTTCTGATGATCAGAGGAGACTGGAGAATTATAAAAGGACTGAGCCCTGATCCCAAGGAGGTGCTGCTGGGTTGGTTTGTTTTTCTTATTGAGACTCAAATCAACCTCTTCAGTTATCTCCTAATGGAATCCTTAGTAGGGACCCAGCAGAGACAAGCTGTGATTCCAAAGTGAAAACCCTAGACAGTGAAATGACCTGCCTTGGTATCAGGGGCAGAAGATTAGGGATGACTGAAGATTAGCATCACTTCCCTTTTTTGCCCACTACACCCAGCAAATTGTTTTTCTTTTCCTTTTTAAAAATGGTTGGAATTTGGTGAGGAACAGGTTATTTACATAGTCTCAAAGAATCCTCCACAAGTTATTTATAAATTTAAAATAATAATTTAATAATAGAGACACTTGGCAGACACACCTTAACCAATAATGAGTTAATATCACTAGTATCAGGGCACACTGACCTAACTCAACGAGGCACCGAGAAGGACACAACATCACAGGTATTCCTGCCAAAAATGAAGAAGCTAAATCTAATCAAATGGAAATATCAGATAAAGCCACATTACAGGGCATTCTGTGAAATTACTGTCCCATACTCTACAAAGATTTCAAGGCAAGACACAGAAAGGCAGAGGAAGTGTTCCAGGTTAAAGGAGACTAAACATATATAGCAACCAATCGCAATGCATGATCTTGTATTGGCTTCTGGACTTGGGGAAGGGAGTGGGGAGAGCTGTTAATAATATGGCTGATGCAATTGACAAAATTTGAAAATGGACTGTGAATTAGGTAACAGTATTGTATCAACATTCAATTTTGATTATTGTATTCTAAGTATAAAAGAGAATGTCCTTGTTCTTAGAAAATACTAAAGTATTTAGTAGTAAAAGGGTAATCATTCCAACTTTCAAATAACAAAGGGAAAATTTTACATCTATATTATATATAGATGTTAAATTTATATATATATATATATATATATATAGAGAGAGAGAGAGAGAGAGAGAGAGAGAGAGAGGGGGGGGGAAGAACAATAATGAAAATGGGTCAAAATGTTAATTGGCGAATCCAGAAGAATGGAACATAGGAGTCCTTTATATTATTCTGGCAATTTTTCTCTAAGTTTAAAATTAAATCAAAATTAAAAATTTAGGAAATATGTGTTGATCACTGAGTGTTCAATTTGATCAGCCCCCTTGCATGGATTCGGTTGAATTAGGATAGCGACTTTCCTCAGCCCCAGTGCCTCTGGCTCGCTCTGGGTTCATTCCAAGAACAAGAGAGGGGCAAGAATAAAGGTATGCACAGAGACTGTGAAAGCACAGAGGGGAGGCTCTTAGCCCAGGCTGTGGGTAATAAACGGCTCCGCAGTGTTGGTGTCCCTTGAACCGAGTCTTAAAGGATGAAGAGGAGTTAGCCAGGCGATGGAGGACCTTCTGGGTGTCAGCAGTGTTTGCAAAGGCAGGGAGCTCTCGGATCTCATTTCGTCCCTAAGATCTAGTCTCTGCCCTACCCTCCTCTGGGTCTGCGAGGTTGACCTCCCTGGACTGTAGCACTCGGACTCCTTCGCCCTCTGTGTTCCGGAGGTTTGACCAATGGAAGACACCAGCAGGCAACGCAAGGGCAGGTGGCGAGAGAGGATGGGGGAGGGGGGTTGTTCTCACCGTGGTTTTGAGGGTGCAGATGCAGAGCGATGGTTCCTACTACCTCCCGCCTTTGTGGTTCCAGCATTTTCCAGGCTCCAATATCTCCACTTATCCCCTTGTCTCTCTAGTCCTGGAGTAGTACTGGCTTCCTGCTACTGCTGGCTACTCCCCCAGCCTTGGCTAGTTCTTCCAATTGCCCACTTCTCTGAAAATAATTCCTCATTATACTATTTTTAGTTAAATTCTTTTAGGTGTGCCATGTATTTCCTGCTAGGACCTTTCTTAAAACATAAGGCATGGCTGAAGCAGAGGGCATATGGAACAATGGTGGGCAATGAAACTTGCATGGTGCAGAGTCTAAACCAGGACTTTGGCTTTTTTTTTTTTTTTTTTTGCGGTACGCGGGCCTCTCACTGCTGTGGCCTCTCCCGTTGCGGAGCACAGGCTCCGGACGCGCAGGCTCAGCGGCCATGGCTCACGGGCCTAACCGCTCCGCGGCATGTGGGATCTTCCCGGACCGGGGTACGAACCCGCATCCCCTGCATTGGTAAGCGGACTCTCAACCACTGCGCCACCAGGGAAGTCCAAGGACTTTGGCTTTTATCTCATTATTGCAACAACCCAGACATGATAGCAAAAGTGCTGTGTGGAGGAGAGGCCCCTGCCATTAGATACACCTCAATCGTGTGACCTTGGTAAGTGACTTAATCTGCCTGAGCTGTTTCCTCATTTATGAAAAGAGATTAACCTTCCAGGGTTAATGTGAGGAATAGATGGGGGATGGAGCAAGTTCATCTTAGAGGCTGACTCCAGCACCATCTCCAGAAGGCTTCTCTGACTGTCTCAGTCCCAAGCGACCTCTTCTCGGAATGTCAGTTCTTGTCATAACCCAGAATTTGTACCTCATCCTTTGTAATTATTTCATATATATATTTGTTTGCTGCGCTTCTACAACTAGATTTTAAACTGTCTCACATAAGGGCCATGTTTTACATGTCTTTGATTCTTCCAGCATTGGGCACAGTGAGGGTTAGTAACACTTGGTGGATAAATGGAGAGAAATGATTTTGAGGGTCATAGCATTTACGGGATCATTCCTAATCCTCTTTCATCATTTCTGACCTCTCTACCCATTCTATAATATCATTCTAAAATCGGAATGAATGGAAAATTTTCCTTCCTTCCTTCCTCCCTTCCTTCCTTCCTTCCAAGCATATCTTTCACTACGTACTATATGTAAATAGCCACAGACACTTCAGATCTGTTTCATTGACTACAATCATTTAGGAGAGGGGAATTTGGAATAGATACACAGTTCCAAAATTAAGCTATATTCATGCTCCCAAAAAGATAAAGGGAAGGTGGTACTTCTGAAGTGGGCATAATAGGGTCCCTTCTGTGGCTCTGTTAATTGGCTATTTCTTTTATTAAAATTGTTTCAGTAACTGTTTTCTATTTCTCCGTCCTCTGTAGTACTAGGGCTTTCCTTTTTTTTTTTTCCTTTGAGATAAACGAGACTTTTAAAATAGGTAAAACTAGGACTAACATTCAGCACTTCGTAATTTTCTCCCATTGTCTCATTAATGCTCAGGGCACCTACAAGGTCACTAAATATGGTGATTATCACTTTTGGCCAAATTAAAATGCTGAGAAACACAGAGGTTAGCTGAGTTCTCCACTCCCTCCACACAAAGTTATTGCTGAAACTTGTATGTGGAACTCATTCTAAGATTCAGTCTGAATTTTCGTGGTTTCTTATGCCCTGTTAAATGACTTTTCTAGGAAAGGAAGAAAGAAGAGATCGTAGCCCAGAGAAAACTCAGGTTGCTTTTTCTAGGTCAGAAGGATGCTCTGCCTCATTCTGCCTCCTGCAGGAAACAGCCCGGGACAGCCCTGGCCTGGACACAGACGCGAAGGGCACTGGTCACCAGTGTGGACCTGGGCTCAGGCCAGCGCTGCTTTTACAGGCCTTCACTTTCCTGTGCTTCTTCCCAGGGACTCTCAGAAAGTGGCTTCCCACTGGTCCTATAGTCCTGTCTCCAGGAAGGAGGTGGGAAAGAAACTTCTGGGCTTTCTTCACATCGGTGCTGAGAACAGGACAGCTGTTCACCCTCACCAGCAACACTCCCAAGCTGCCTCAGTGCATGAATTCTCCCACATTTATAGGTGACAAAGCCCACTAGCCCAATTCCACTATTGCCCCAACACCTACAGGAGCCTGGCGGGTTATGGACGTGAGGAAGGAGTGTGGAGTAGATACACGTACATCTGCGTTCCTGGAGTGAGTGGTCAGGGCTGGGCAAGCTGCAGAGTGCAGGGCCCTCTAAAGAGACTAGTCACCCCTCAGGACCAGCAGGTTCCTGTCGCGGTAAATACTGCGGCATTTTAAGAGAAGTAAGAAGTCTAGATTTATGTGGTCATAGATTTATACGATCACTTAAATTCTGCTAAAATTATTGTGCAAGGCAAATATTCTATTAGAAACCAGTTTATGGCCCGTTTGATAAGCAGAGATGAGGTGTGATTCATGAGCACAGTTTTCATCTTCGTTTGGGGGTCCCCAAAGCAGACCCTGAGATAGGGTCTTGAGTGCCCGCAGTTTAATTGGAAGGCGATCCCAGGAATCACATGTGAACAAGAGAAGGGAGAAATGTCAGTTGCATGAACATGAAAGAGCAAGTTACTTCCATGGCCGACTGGGCTCCCATCCCACTGGGATCCACTGAGGAAGCTTGAGGAACACACTTCAGAATCAGGAGAACAAGAATGGCAGGCCGTTTATGTCTGGACTCCTATCCCATGAGTTGAGAGTTGCCCCCAGAAGCGTCATCCTCAGATGCACACTTCCAGGTGGCTCCTGCTTCCGAGGTGGCACCCTCAGTGGAGCCAGAGAAAGCCTCGGGCAGAGAAGAGAGATGCAGGGCAGGTGAGAAACTTACTGTGTGCTGAGAACCTGTACCTGCAGGGAAACCCAGGTGGGCCAACACGAGGCAAGGCATCAGCAGCCTATTCTGCACCTCCCTTGTGGGAAAGACATTTTCTTCCTCACTTACAGTTGCATGAGATTCAGTGACAGGCCTGAAGTGTCAATGATCCAAGTGGGAAAAAATGGGAGCTCAGGAATACACGGTGTTACCAAGACTGATTCTTTCCTGTGAGTGGTTCTAGCTAGGAGATAGGAGGAAACGTTACAAATATTCTGGTGCAGGTTAGAACTGAGAAGAAAGATGATGGAAGATAAGGAGAGGGTGCTAAGGAAGAAGCATATTTTTATGCTTTTAAGATTAGCAATTTCTGCAATAGTGAAAGGGTTAAACTTGTCTGTTGCCCAGCCTGCCATGAGAAGCTTGAAGTTACCTTCTGGTGTGGGAATGTTAGTCTGCAGAATAGGAAAACAATGGACTTGCTCCTCAAAGATGATCAGTTTCGAACTTATTTACAAAACAGAAATAGACACACAGACATAGAAAACAAGCTTATGGTTACCGAAGAGGATAGCGGGGATGGGGGAAGAGATAAATTAGGAGTTTGGGATTAACATATACATACTACTGTATATAAAATAGGTAAACAACAAGGACCTATGTATAGCACAGAGAACTATACTCAATATCTTGTAATAATCTATAACGGAAAAGAATTTGAAAAAGGATATATACATATATATATATATATATATATATATATATTTTATATATATGTAAAGCTGAATCACTTTGCCATACACCTGAGGCTAACATATTGTAAGGTAACTATACTTCAATAAAAAAAAGAAGTCAGGAGGAATTACTAAGTGAAGTATTTTGTGCTACACACTACACTGTTACTGAATAAGAATAAATAAAACATCATGTGATTGGGGAAAAAAACATGATCAATTTTACAGATAGACACAAAAGGGCCCTGAGAGGTCATCAATTCCGTTCAATAGGCATTTATTGATCCCCAACGTTAACCCATCCCTCAGCTTCCTGCTGTGGCAGAGGGATGTCTGTCCACAATTCAAATAGAGTTCTTGAGCTTCAGTGTGTACAAGAATCAACAGGGGGGCTTCTTCAATGTGGATCTGGGGAATTTGGGGTCAGCATTTTAACAAGAGGTCCACACTATCCTGGTGTGTTGGTTTACACAGCATTTTGAGAAATCGAGAATCTCGCACCCCTGCTTCCTACTGCATCTGCCTCTAGTCCTCAGTGATGGGACCCACCTGATGTCTTACATCACTTTGCTGTCACTGAAGCCTGATTGCCTGTGAACTTGGAAATTTTATATGAATGAGTACTGGTTACAGTTGGGGAGAAATTTGCACACGTTTACTATAAAGTTTTCAAAATAAGGACAGCTGTTGAAACATCCTGAGTTGGGAGGCAAACTCTGTAGCGCTGTGTGTGGGCACAGTTCTGGGAGTCTAGAAGTCTAAGATCAAGGTGCTGCCAGGGTTAGTTTCTGCTGAGGCCTCTCTTTCTGGCCTGTAGACGGCCACCTTCTCTCACCGTGGTGTTCTCAGACAGCCTCCTTCCTCTGTGCTCATGGAGAGAGAGCTCTCTGGTGTCTCTTACTCTTCTTATGAGGATACTAGTCCTGTTGGATTAAGGCCCTACCCTTATGACCTCATTTAAATTGAATTATCTCCCTACAGACCCTCTATCCAAATACAGTCACAGTGGGCACTAGGGCTTCAACATATGAATTTTGTGGGGACACAACTCAGTCTATAACAGTTACTATTAGAATTTTAATGTATAAATATTAAAACAATTTCATATAAATAGAAAAATAATTTCTCTAACAAAAATCATCTTCAACAGATAAAATTTGTTCTTATTTCTCTCTTATATGGCAATCCCCTATAATGCTTTTGTTAGTGCTTTATATATAGATATCGATAAACAATGTGTATATCTATCTATCTGATTATAGGTATACATCTACATGTATTATATAGCTATATGGAGAGACCCACTTATATATATTGTGTAAATTGTAAATCTATCTATAAATACAATGTATCTATAGTACCTCTATACTTGTATACATATATGCAATATATCTTTATATATCTGTATACAATGTGTATGTCTATCTCTAGATCAATAGATTAATATAGATAGTTATATAAAATGTACTTTATACTGAAATCTCAAGTTACTTCTCCCATCATCCATCAAATTAAATACAAAACTATCAATATATTTTAAGGCTTCTCATCCTCAAACTATCAAATAACAGTCATTTTCTGGAACTTACTCTCTACCCTTGTCAAACTTACTGGCTCATCATTTGCGTTCATTTCTTTTTCACTTGACAACCTTCCTCCTTTTGTGGATGATTAAAGCATGCCTCCTTTTCAAACTTCCACTAAGCCTTGTCCTTACTTTTCTCCTAAAGTCTAACCAAAAGGTACTTTGTGAGAGGGAATGAAAGAAAAGGGAGGTAAGGAGGGAGGTGGAAACTTCCCTACCATGCCTCCTTCTCCCAGAAATGTCTCCTTTCAATTCAGCACCTGAATGAGCACCATTAATTTGTATTACTCGGATTTGTTCCTTAAATATTTGTTTGTACTTCCTCAAAACATAGGGATTAAGTCTGAAGCTAGAATATATCAACTCACCAATTGAATAGGAAAAGAATTAAACTCTTAACTGAATCAACTGCCTACTTGACAGAATGACTTCTGTTTCTGCCACTTTGTTTGGATTTTCCTACAAGACAGCACATCACTACAGTCTGTATTCATGAGGTGCCCTCAGAGAATGCTGACACAGGCTTTGTCTATGCCACAGAAAACTAACTGGTTGAAAAGTGAAATTTGAGGTCTATAAAACTGTCTACAGAATGCCAAGCAACTGAATTTACTTTTTTTTTTTTTTTTTTTTTTGTGGTACGCGGGCCTCTCACTGCTGTGGCCTCTCCCGTTGAGGAGCACAGGTTCTGGACGCGCAGGCTCAGCGGCCGTGGCTCACGGGCCCATGTGGGATCTTCCCGGACCAGGGCACGAACCCGTGTCCCCTGCATTGGCAGGTGGACTCTCAACAACTGCGCCACCAGGGAAGCCCTGAATTTACTTTTTTAAAAAAGTTTTAAGTCGTGTTTTGATCTGAATTTGCAGGTTTGATTGAATTACTGTTTTGACATGACCATCTGATTATTTTGGGGGGGAGGAAGAGTAGAGAAAGAATTGTCTTTATCTCAGAATACATATATATATATATATGTACATATGTCATGAAATTTTATATTGGTCTAGTGAAATAACAGAACTTCTTCAGTACAGAACATCTTCTGTAATCAGTATATCTCAGATGGTATTATTACCAAGGGTTTACTCATACAGATATACACACACAGACTAAAACCTCATATATGTATTCACTGAGAGTAACCAAAAAAAGATAATAGTATAGTACACATTTTCAGGACTTTGTCACATCAAAATTTTACATGAGGACTAATTACCACAATGATTTCTTTTTTATAATCAACCAAGGAATGGCTGACTGCCTATTTTGAACCCCTCAAATTGTGTTCCCTGATGGATGTGTAGGTTTGGTCAGGGTAATTTATACCCTCTATAAAAATCAAACCAAACAGAGCAACTGGTATACCAGGTCCTTTCACTGTGTGGAAAACAAAAGGAACAAAGTTACATTCAGTGTGGTGCCTGCCACCAGTCACCTGGGGCCAGATAGCAAGAAGGAGCAATGGATCTGGCTTTAATGTTCCTGTTGAAACCACTTGAAGCAATGTTTTATTCAAGTGTGGTCTGGGAAACACTTGTGAAGTGAGATGCTCCATAAGAAATGGATTCTATGGTCAAGCAAGTTTGGGAAATACTGACTACTCTGTCTCCTTCTAGGATATTCTTTTTTAAAAAAAATTTTTTTTCAATTAAAAAAAGTTTTAATGAAGAATAGTTGATTTATAATGATTCAGGTATACAGCAAAGTGATTCAGTTATATATATATATATATATATTATTTTTCAGATTCTTTGCCATTATAGGTTATTACAAGATATTGAATATAGTTCCCTGTGCAATACTGAAGGTCCTTGTTGTCTATTTTATATATAGTAGTCTGTATCTATTAATCCCAAAGCTATTCTTAATGTACCTTAGCCTATCATAGGCGCTGCAAATCCCCAGAGTAAAGCAACCTGTTTAACTTTATTTACAACAATATTTCCTACACATAGGTAAAAGCATTGAAACGTCTTCTCATAGCATTCTTTTGGGAAATGTTGGTGTACAGAATTTTAGTTTGGTCTTGAACTGATCTGACTTTTCAATGATAGGAAAATATTCAGGGCACTTTCCTTTGCCCGGTTCATTAATATAAGGGAAACCACAAAGCTCCCCCGAAATTCCAAGGAAACGCATACTATTCCTCAAAAAAAGGCAATAAATGACACAATACCAGATATCTAGTATTGCCTTACTTTTTTTCCACTGCCATTGAACCGTGTTTTCACCTGATTCAAGCCCTGTGCAGCACCAGCTGACCCAGTCGGATCACCACAAGCTATTTCATATGAATTTACTAGAATAGAGTAATGGGGAGGCTCCACTGTATACATTTACACACCGAGATTCTGCACTGAAGAGAAATGTGTGCTGCAGTAGATCTAAGTAATAACACTTTGGATGCTCTCATTTTGTGTCTTTTGGGTTGTGCTTACTGCCAGTACATCTTTGGGATGATATTTTCCTGTGAAAATGGTGTGTGTGTGTGTGTGTGTGTGTGTGTGTGTGTGTATGTGTTGATAGTATTAATACTATCTGAGAAATATACGAAAAGCTAATTCATCAGACCAGTGGTTCTTTCCAAACCTGTATTTTGTCTGTGCTTTGTCGTATGGAGAGAGGATGGGATGAGTGTTTGTCCTGTCCTTTGCTTTCTTCTAGGTAGTGTGTTTTCTTGGCTTAACTGTCATCTTGAGCCTTGTTTTGGAGGGCAGAAGAATGCTTAGGTCATGTTTAGTTTTTATAGCCTCATTTAGTGGAAATGGATCCTTTGGGCCCAGTTTACGCCCATTGCCTAAATTTAAAGTTCCTTTTCTTGCAGGTGGCTTAATTTATATTTGTGGATGGCACAGTGAATGCAAATCACGACACAGGTAACCTTTAGGAGGCTGTAAGAGCCAAGCCAGTTGTCTGGGTGACCTGAATTCAGAAAGGGATTTTGATATATTTTTAGCATTTCTACAAATACTCTTTCTTGAGGAAGGAGAGTGTTTAATCATCCAGTAGGCATTTTAGAAACCCATAGGGAGATAATCTGTGGGGAATGATCAGGGGTTTCAATCCCATACTACTAGATGAGTGATATGGTCAAAGGAAATGTGAACAGGATTATAGAAGAACTAGAAGGAGTTATCTGTTTGGTCCATTTTTATGCCCTGGCAGGTCTACACCTATACTTAAAATAAGAATATAATTAAGACTGAGTCTTGACCTAATATGAAGTGATAAATGAGAGGAAGAAGTTGTTTTCTCATGGTCAGAGAGCTCTTGTTCGAGAGATGCTGTCCAAGAATCTGGCTGCAGCTAATCATGACATCAGGTAAATGAAATTCCTGATCTTTGACCACAGATTAGCTGTTTGTTTCCAAGATACCTCCTGGATGATCAAACAGTTTCCTTCCTTAGGAAAAGGGTATTTGCAGAAATGCTAATAATGCAAGATACCCCTTATCTGGAAGCAACAATGCAGAAGATACTCAGTCCTAACTTTTTACTCTATTGACTCCTTTGACAGGGGGAAAAGGAAAAAGTACAGATGACAAACTTTTCACTCATATTTTGTTCTATCAAAATCTGTGAGATTCATAGCCTATTCATCCCTCCTCTCTCCATGATAGAGGTCACTCCCCCAACTCACCACCAAGTCCTACTTCACTATTTGAGGGTCAGTCTTGGCTACAAGCAAGAGCTTCATCCAACACCCTGGAATCCCATATTGCCCCTGGAGTCATTCTATTCACTGGCACTCCAGTCCTGAAGACGAATATTTGTACTTATTCCACTGTACCCAATTTTCTGTCTCAGTGCTTAAAGAATTTTATCCCAGTCTTAAGGAATGGGTGTTTTTGGCTTTTTAACAGGTTGGAGGCTAGAATCTGATCTCTAAAGTCCACCCTATTTGCCCAGCTGTTGGACTGCCACACAGACTTGCTCTGTACTTCTTAATATTTACCACTTTGCGGGGCTCTGACCATCTCTGGATGATGATGGTTCCCCCATACTCTGCATTGCTCACAAAGGAATTCAATTAATTTAACCATTCCAACTCTTTTAGCTGTTCTCCTCTGGTGCCTCATTGGTTAACCAAACCAAACAAAACAAAACAAAACAAACAAACCTATTATTAAAGGAGAATAAGCAAAAATAAGCAAAATCTCATATGACAAAATCTATAAGAAAGCTTTGAAACCTATGAGGTCAGAAAGTATACATTACATTGGACCAAAAGAAATGAACATTGAGACTTGGTTGGAGCTACTGGAAGTCTTTATCTATACAATAAAGCAAGAAAAAGAAATCAAAGACATACATACTGGAAAGAAAGTAATAAAATTATTTGCAGATAACATGATTGCCTATGTAGAAAATCCCAAGGACTCTATTTTAAAAATCTAGAACTTACAGGCAAAGTTGGAAGATCCAAAGTTAACATGCAAAATCAGTCATATTTCTATATCCTAGTAATGAACAATTGGAAACTGAAACTGAAAACAAAAATATTTAAAATAGCCCCCCAAATTGCACAGGTATAAGTCTAATAAAACATACATAGGATCACTATGATGAAAACTACAAAAACCTGAGGAAAGCAATCAAAGAAAACCTAAAAAAATAGAAAGACATATCATGTTCATGGATTTGAAGACTCTACATGGGAAAGATCCTCCAAATGGATCTGTAGGTTTAACATAATTCCTATCAAAATGCTAGCAAGATTCTATGTAGATAGAGAAAACTTATTTCTAAAATTATTGGGAACGGAAAGGACGTAGACTAGCAAAAAGAATTTTGAAAAATAAGAACAAAGTTGAAAGAATCACATCTCCTGATTTTTATACTTGCTATACAGCTACAATAATCAAGACAGTGGAGGTACTGACAGAGAGATAGATATATAGATTAATGAAAGAGAATGGGGAATCCAGAAACAGACCCACAGAAATAGGACCAACTGATTTTGACAAAGATGCAAAGCCAATTCAATGAAGGAAACACAGGCATTTCAATAAATGGCATTAGAACAACTGGATATGTGTAGGCAGAAAAATAAGCCTCAACCTAAATCTCAAAACAAACAAATTAACAGAAAATGGATCATAGATCTTAATGTATTTTTCTTACTTCTTAAATTGAGATACAGCTGATGTCCAATATTACATAAGTTACAGGTGTACAACATAGCGTTTCACAATTTTTAAAAGTTATACTCCATTTATAGTTATTATAAAATATTGGTTATATTCCCTGCATTGTGCAATGTATATGTATTTTTTAACATCTTTATTGGAGTATAATTGCTTTACATTGTTGTGTTAGTTTCTGCTGTATCACAAAGTGAATCAGCTATATGTATGCATATATCCCCATAACTCCTCCCTCTTGTGTCTCCCTCCCTCCCACCCTCCCTATCCTACCCCTCTAGGTGGTCACAAAGCACCGAGCTGATCACCTTGTGCTATGTGGCTGCTTCCCACTAGCTATCTATCTTACATTTGGTAGTGTATATATGTCAATGCCACCCTCTCACTTCGTCCCAGCTTACCCCTTCCCTGCCCAGTGTCCTCAAGTCCATTCTCTGTATCTGCATCTTTATTCCTGTCCTGCCCCTAGGTTCTTCAGAACCATTTTTTTTTAGATTCCATATATATGTGTTAGCTGTATGACAGACTCTATGTCCATACATATCACTACAAATAACTCAATTTCGTTACTTTTTATGGCTAATATTCCATTGTATATATGTGCCACATCTTCTTTATCCATTCGTCTGTCGATGGACACTTAGGTTGCTTCCATGTCCTGGGTATTGTAAATAGTGCTGCAATGAACATTGTGGTACATGACTCTTTTTGAATTATGGTTTTCTCGGGGTATATGTCCAGTAGTGGGATTGCTGGGTCATATCGTAGTTCTATTTTTAGTTTTTTAAGGGGTCTCCATACTGTTCTCCATACTGCCTGTATCAATTTACATTCCCACCAACAGTGCAAGAGGGTTCCCTTTTCTCCACACACTCTCCAGCATTTATTGTTTCTAGATTTTTTTTTTTTTTTTCGGTACGTGGGCCACTCACTGTTGTGGCCTCTCTCGTTGCAGAGCACAGGCTCCAGACGCGCAGGCTCAGCGGCCATGGCTCACGGGCCCAGCCGCTCCGCGGCATGTGGGATCTTCCCAGACCAGGGCACGAACCCGTGTCCCCTGCATCGGCAGGCGGACTCTCAACCACTGCGCCACCAGGGAAGCCCTGTTTCTAGATTTTTTGATGATGACAATTCTGACATGTGTCAGGTGATACCTCATTGTAGTTTTGATTTGCATTTCTCTAATGATTAGTGATGTTGAGCATCTTTTCATGTGTTTGCTGGCAATCCATATATCTTCTTTGGAGAAATGTCTATTTAGATCTTCTGCCCATTTTTGGATTGGGTTGTTTGTTTTTTTGATATTGAGCTGCATGAGCTGCTTGTGTATTTTGGAGATTAAGCCTTTGTCAGTTGCTTCGTTTGCAAATATTTTCTCCTATTCTGAGGGTTGTCTTTTGGTCTTGTTTATGGTTTCCTTTGCTGTGCAAAAGCTTTTAAGTTTCATTAGGTCCCATTTGTTTATTTTTGTTTTTATTTCCATTTCTCTAGGAGGTGGGTCAAAAAGGATCTTGCTGTGATTTATGTCATAGAGTGTTTTGCCTATGCTTTCCTCTAAGAGTTTTATAGTGTCTGGCCTTACATTTAGGTCTTTAATCCATTTTGAGTTTATTATTTTGTATGGTGTTCTGCAGTGTTCTAATTTCATTCTTTTACATGTAGCTGTCCAGTTTTCCCAGCACCACTTATTGAAGAGGCTGTCTTTTCTCCATTGTATATTCTTGCCTCCTATATCAAAGATAAGGTGACCATATGTGTGTGGGTTTATCTCTGGGCTTTCTATCCCGTTCCATTGATCTATATTTCTGTTTTTGTGCCAGTACCATACTGTCTTGATTACTGTAGCTTTGTAGTATAGTCTGAAGTCTGGGAGACTGATTCCTCCAGCTCTGTTTTTCTTTCTCAAGATAGCTTTGGCTATTCAGGGTCTTTTGTGTTTCCATACAAATTGTGAAATTTTTTGTTCTAGTTCTGTGAAAAATAGTTTTATAGAGATTGCAGAATCCGTAGATTGCTTTGGGTAGTATAGTCATTTTCACAATGTTGATTCTTCCAATCCAAGAACATGGTATATCACTCCATCAGTTTGTATCATCTTTAATTTCTTTCATCAGTGTCTTACAGTTTTCTGCATACAGGTCTTTTGTCTCCTTAGGTAGGTTTATTCCTCGGGATTTTAGTTTTTTTGGTGCAATGGTAAATGGGAGTGTTTCTTTAATTTCTCTTTCAGATTTTTCATCATTAGTGTATAGGAATGCAAGAGATTTCTGTGCATTAATTTTGTATCCTGCTCTTCTACCAAATTCATTGATTACCTCTAGTAGTTTTCTGGTAGCATCTTTAGGATTCTCTATGTATAGTAACATGTCATCTGCAAACAGTGACAGTTTTACTTCTTTTCCAATTTGGATTCCTTTTATTGCTTTTTCTTCTCTGATTGTTGTGGCTAAAACTTCCAAAACTATGTTGAATAATAGTGGTGAGAGTGGGCAACCTTGTATTGTCCTTGATCTTAGTAGAAATGGCTTCAGTTTTTTCACCATTGAGAAAGATGTTGGCTGTGCGTTTGTATATGGCACAATATATGGCCATATACAAAATATACAAAATATACAAAATATATGGCCTTTATTATGTTGAGGCAAGTTCCCTCTATGCCTACTCTCTGGAGACTTTTTATCATGAATGGGTGTTGAATTTTGTCCAAAACCTTTTCTGCATTTATTGAGATTATCATATGGTTTTTATCCTTCAGTTTGTTAATATGGTTTATCACATTGATTGATTTGCATATATTGAAGAATCCTTGCATTCCTGGGATAAACCTCACTTGGTCATGGTGTATAATCCTTTTAATGTGCTGTTGGATTCTGTTTTTTCTAGTATTTTGTTGAGGATTTTTGCATCTATGTTCATCAGTGATATGGGCCTGTAGTTTTCTTTTTTGGTGACATCTTTGTCTGGTTTTGGTATCAGGGTGATGGTGGCCTTGTAGAATGAGTTTAGGAGTGTCCCTCCCTCTGCTAAATTTTGGAAGATTTTGAGAAGCATGGTTGTTAGCTCTTCTCTATATGTTTGATAGAATTTCCCTGTGAAGCCATCTGGTCCTGGGCTTCTGTTTGCTGGAAGATTTTTAATCACAGTTTCAATTTCAGTGCTTGTGACTGGTCTGTTTATATTTTCTATTTCATCCTGGTTCAGTCTCGGAAGGTTGTACATTTCTAAGAATTTGTCCATTTCTTCCAGGTTGTCCATTTTACTGGCATATAGTTGCTTGTAGTAATCTCTCATGATCCTTTGTATTTCTGCAGTGTCAGTTGTTACTTCTCCTTTTTCATTTCTAATTCTGTTGATTTGAGTCTTCTCCCTTTTTTCTTGGTGAGTCTAGCTAATGGTTTATCAATTTTGTTTATCTTCTCAAAGAACCAGCTTTTAGTTTTATTCATCTTTGCTATCATTTCCTTCATTTCTTTTTCATTCATTTCTGATCTGATCTTTATGATTTCTTTCCTTCTGCTAACTTTGGGGATTTTTTTGTTCTTCTTTCTCTAATTGCTTTAGGTGTAAGGTTAGGTTGTTTACCTGAGATGTTTCTTGTTTCTTGAGGTAGGATTGTATTGCTATAAACTTCCCTCTTAGTACTTTTTTGCTGCATCCCATAGGTTTTGGGCTGCTGTGTTTTCATTGTCATTTGCTTCTAGGTATGTTTTGATCACCTCTTTGATTTCTTAAGTGATCTCTTGGTAATTTAGTAGTGTATTGTTTAGGGTCCAGGTGTTTTTATTCTTTACAGTTTTTTTCCCGTAATTGGTATCTAGTCTCCTAACATTGTGGTCAGAAAAGATACTTGATACGATTTCAATTTTCTTAAATTTACCAAGGCTTGATTTGTGACCCACGATATGGTCTATCCTGGAGAATGTTCCATGAGCACCTGAGAAGTAAGTATATTCTGTTGTTTATCTTTGTAGATCATTTATTTTATATAGAATAGTTTGTACCTCTAAAATGTAAAAGTATAAAGCTTGTAGGAGAGGATCTTGGTGATCTGGGTTTAGGTGAAGAGTTCTCATTCATGATATCAAAACATCAAAAAAGAAAAAAAGTTGATAAATTGAACTTCATCAAAACAAAAGGAGTTGTTCTGCTAAAGATACTATTAAGAGTGAAACACAAATTACATACAGGAAGCAAATATTTACAAATCACATATCTAACAAAGGACTTGTTTCTAGAATACATATTTTTAAAAACACTCAAAACTGAATAATACAAATACCAACAACCCAGTTAAAAACTGGGCAAAAGACTTGAACAGACCTTTCATCAAAGAAGATATATAGAAGGCAAATAAACACACGATGTGATGGTTAACATCATTAGCCATTAGGGAAATGCAAATCCACAATGAGATACCACTGCACATCTATTAGAATGGATAAAATAAAAAGTATTGATAACACCATTTGCTGGGAGGATGTGGAGCAACTGGAACACTCACACATTGATGGTGAAAGGGTATGGATACCCTGGAAGATAGTCAGGCAGTTTCTTAGAAATTTAGACATAAACTATGTATTTGCCCCAGTGATTCCACTCCTTCATATATACCCTAGAGAAATGAAAACATGAGCACACAAAAACATGCAGGTGAATGTTTACAATAAGTCTATTCATAACTGTAAAAAAATAATGGGAAACAACCCAGATGTCTTTCAGCAAGTGAATGGATAAACAAATTGTGTATATCCATTCAGTGGAATATTCCTCAGCAATAAACAGGAGCAGACTATTGATACTTGCAAACGCTCAGATGAATCTCAGAGGCGTTATGCTGAATGAAAGAAGCCAACCTCAAAAACAAAATCATAATACTGTGTGATTTTTGTGACATTCTTGAAACTATGAAGCTATAGTGACAGAGACCAGATCAATGACTATTTGACATTACAGATAGGGGTGGAGGAAGGGTGTGGTTATAAAGGGATAGCACATGGGAGTTTAGGGAGATGATGGAACTGTTCTGTAACAAAAAAAGATAAACTCATTCCACCCAAAATGAATTGTGAATTACAAGATCACATCCAGACAGAAAGTGCAGAAATGTTTGTGTTAATATGTAAAGGTGAGTTGTAGGTGACTGGCCCTTTAGAATACACAGGTCTGATTTTTTTAATCGTTTATTTTGAAATAATTATAGAGCCCAAATAAACTGCAGAAACAGTGCAGAGTGGTCCCATGTACCCATCCCCAGCTTCCCCTTAAGTAACCTTGGATATAACTACAGTACATTATTAAAACAAGGAAACTGGATTTCCCTGGTGGCACAGTGGTTGAGAGTCCGCCTGCCGATGCAGGGGACACGGGTTCGTGCCCCAGTCCAGGAAGATCCCACATGCTGGGCCCGTGAGCCATGGCCGCTGAGCCTGCGCGCCCGGAGCCTGTGCTCCGCAACGGGAGAGGCCACAACAGTGAGAGGCCCACGTACCGCAAAACAAACAAACAAAAAAAACAAGGAAATTGACATTGGCATATTTAACCAGATAACAGAAAGGAACCTGAGGACACATTTGAGGAATGGCAGAATTCAAGAGAACTTTCAGGGAATTAAAGGGAACTTTTGCTGCCCTATATCCTGATTGTATTGGTGGTTACACAAATCTATATATGTGTTAAAATTCATAGAAGTACCAGAAGAGGGTCATTTTTACTGTATGTTTAGTAGAAAAAAATTTAAAAAGCCATAGCACTGGAATTTCATGTTAAAAGAGGTATGTACATGTTTGCTATTTAATGTGTTTTTATGAGATAATCCCTTCTAATGGAGGGATAGCTTTCTAACTCTTATTTAAAATGTGAAATTGAGTAATCAATTTAGACTTGTGAATATAAAGTGGTAGCTTACTAATGTATTTTTTTTGGAATATTTAAGAAAATTTTTTGTTCACCAGACATATACACGTCTCTTGGATGTGTAAAAGCTATTTAATTCCTTGGAAAAGTTTTTTTTGTTAATTGAGATAAAAATAAGTGAATTATTTTAAAATAACACTAGAATAAGTACATTAATAATCTATATAAGTGCTTGAGGGTATTCAGTTAAGTGTGTAAAAGGGAACAAGTATTTTTGAAAAAATAAGTAACTAATCAAAAGCTGCGGATTTAAAAATAACATAATATGTGTAAGCTGATATTACAAACTCAAGAAAAAACTGAAATTTTGAATTTGTAATTTGGTTATATTGAATGTCAATTTTAAATTTATTTATTTTCATTTTTATTTATTTTCGGCTGCGTTGGATCTTTGTTGCTGCGTGTGGGCTTTCTCTAGTCGCAGCGAGCGCGGGCTACTCTTCCTTGTGGTGCATGGGTTTCTCATTGTGGTGGCTTCTCTTGTTGCGGAGCGTGGGCTCTAGGCATGCGGGCTTCAGTAGTTGTGGCACGTGGGCTCTAGAATGTAGGTTCAGTAGTTGTGGCGCCCAGCCTTTGTTGCTCTGCGGCATTTGGGATCTTCCTGAACCAGGGCTTGAACCCGTGTTCCCTGCATTGGCAGGCGGATTCTTAACCACTGTGCCACCAGGGAAGCACCCTTGAATGTCAATTTTAAAACCCAAAATAAACTTTTTGGGAAAAAGGAAACTTGATTGATTAGGGAAATTGTTGAAAGGCCATAGAATCCAGGACCAAAAAACAAACTAACAAGACTAAAAAGGGCCTCTTAGGAAAAAATCAGTGATTTGGTTTACAGAAAAGAGAAATTGAAAAATATTCTCAAGATTCTCTCTCTACATCAAGAAGTGTGACTACAAAATTCTATTGAATAAGTAAAATAAAATATAGAAACTCTCAATTTCTCGGTTAAACCAAGGTAAAGAATACCCAAGGTAGAGGAGAAGACAGTCATGTTACCAGAAAGGCAGAGAACTGGAGAGATAGACCCAAAGAGCTTCACTTACAGAAAGTCACAGTGATACATGAAGGAAAAAATTCATTAAGTAACACACACGGCCTGTCATTTTTCAGGACAGTGTTATTATTTAAAGTATAGTTGACCCTTGAACAACACGCCTTTCAACTGCACAGGTCCACTTCTATGCGAATTTTTTTTCAATTAATACATGGATTATTGCACAATCCTTTGTTAAATCGGTGGATCCAAAGCCTTGGATTCGAGGCCTGATTATGGGACTTGAGCATCCGTGGATTCTGATACCCATGGTGGGCCCTGGAATCAATTCCTTGCAGATAGTGGATGGAGGGCAGGGGGACTTCATTTTTTTTTCCCCAAACAAAGATTAAAGCAATGTGAACAACGTTCATGGTTCTTGCTCCACAGCCAGAGAAAAATAAAGTCCAAACCAGATATTCTAATAATATATAGTGGATTAGGAAGATCACCTGACTAGGAACTGGAAAATATGGGTTCCAGGCCTAGCTACACACATTTAAATGGGAATAATAATTGCTCCTTTGCCTGTGTCACAGAATTTTTATGAAGATCAAAGAGACAATAAATGTGAATTTTGAAAAGAGTAAATGACTATATACATAAGGTATTATTATCATATTTAGCTGATGCAAATGAAGAGCTCCAAAGGAGTATTAATTCTATTTGAACACATTGCACAATGAAAAGACAGGACTTTATTTTTTGTGAACATTCAAAGTATTTGTGCTTTTGATTATCTCCTTCCAGTCTAGCTCACAAGCAATCATTTTCTTATTCTTTTTCTTCAAGTCTGTCTCTCCTCCCATCCCCTCATGTTCTATCACCCTGTCCCCAAAAGCTTCTCTCCAAAAGCAGTTAAAACTCCAAAATCAAAGATAACTCCTGTAATAAAGAAGGTAATCTCACTTCCCCAACATCCCTCCCTACCACAAATGTAATTGTGAGTTAGGGGGTTATGTCCAGAGAGTGTAGAAATACTTATATTAAATGTAAATAGTAGCTGTTGATATTTTAGCCTGATTTTTAAAAATCTGATTTAATTTTGTAATTTAGAAACAATTATAGACTCAAAAGAAGTTGCAAAACAATAGAAAGAAGTCTCACATACCCATCACCTAGCTTCTGCCCAATGGTAACAACTTATATTACATAGCACATTCTCAAAACCAAGAAACTGACACTGGAGCAATTAACCAGACCACAGAAGGAAAGTTAAAGTCAAAAGTTTGAGGAGTGTCAGTGAATTAAAGGGAACTTTTAGAAAAAGAATGATAAAATGTCAGAGGTCTTCAAAGTGCCCTGATCAAGTGGAAGGAATTGCACTATGGTTTATGAGAAGAGAGAAGTCAGAGTTCACAGGCCAAGTGTGTAAAGAAGGTATTTGAGGTGGGGCTCAGAAAGACATGTTTCCTCCGGCTTCTCAGTGACTTAAGATGGTATAAGAACTGTCGTTAACTTTACACCAGCGATCTTAATGAAGAGTGAAGAAGAAAGAAGAATGGTTAAAATGTACGCTGTACATGAGAATTTGAACTGAGCTGGATCATACTATTTTTCACCCATATCTTGTCTAATTTTCACAAGGTTGATTCTCCCAATGGTGTCTAGCCAACAGCTGAAGTGTCTGGGCGACCCACACCAGGATGGAGGAGATGGCATTGCAGAGTAGGGAGGTATATGGGAAGAAGGAGGGGAAGAATCATAATACGAACAGCTTAGACTTGGGAGGAGAAAATCCTAATCCTTTTGGCAGGTGATGAAGTAAAACCCATTTTTCCAAGTGTAACATTTTCTGTGTGCCGACAGCCAGGAGTGCATTTTCCTTATAACTTCAGTGAGAATTCTTGAAGCAGCCTTGGTCAAATTTTATTGCAAGAAATCGCTCACAACCAAAATGTATGAAAAGCAAAAACACTTGCAGTATTCCAGTACAATAAAGTAATTTAATTTTTATTTCTATTATTCTCTCTGCTCTAGACAGAATCATTTATTCACTTGATAAATAATTTCAAAATTCCTCTGCTCTCCTTAGAATCATTCTCCACAAGAGTCGTACGAAGAGTTGGAGAAAAGCCTAACGTGTGTCTTTGATGCTCTTTACGTGATCTTTACATTTTGACCTTGTTTATATTTTCAGAAGCCATGTGTGGAATTGTGGAGTTAGTCAATAATATAATCCAATCATCAATAAGATACAGACTTCTTATTTATTAATACATGATTAAAAATGTATATGATAAAAAGATATCGACTGGAGCCGAGTGTGTGGATGACAAGAACAATTATGGTTCGGACTCCTAATCGCGATGTGAGCTGTGCACCCCAGCAAAAGTCAATAGTCTGTTTAAGAGTCACAACACATCCTTTTCTTCTTTTTAAATTGAAAGTCTACCGATGCGACTTGCTATCTTTTATTTTACATCTGGGTTTACTTTTGTAACTTCAATTCATTGAAGAAACATTTATTACACAACCACCCTGACTCTGTCCCCACGATCGGCTCTGAGGATACGGAAAAAATTCCTGCCCGCAGGGGACCACGCTGACTGGAGAGTATGTAAATCTACAGACTAAAAGTGTGTGAGACTAAGTGTATCAGTGTTTTACCATCGTCATATGAAGGTCAGTCAGCAGTAAGCACGAAGCCTGAGTTGTTTTAGCAAGGGTAGTGATCGCTGGTAATCTCCCCTGCTTTTTCCTCTGATAGACACATTTTCCAGATTGTGGAGACTGGGGGTTTACTCTGTCACCAGGGAACCCAGTGAGAAAGTCTAACCGTACGGACAGCACAGCTGAACCTTTGGCTCCATCAACCAATCAAGCTGCCCAAAGTTTCATAGGGAATATGATTATGCTTTTATAAATAGAGGTATATGCACGTACGTGTAACTTATATGCCAGTGAAATAGTTAGGTGGCTGCAGCTGAAAAGGATGGTTACTGCATGTCAGATATAAGGAGGCATCTCTATTTCCTCAAGATGGAAGGAGGGAGGAGAAAGCCTTTTATTTTTTTAAGCCCAATCTTAGAACCATCCTTCCCAGCAGATTATAAACTGTATCCCCACAAAACATAGCACACAGGTAGGAGAGACAGAGAGACGACGCAATGCTTCACAAACCAAAGCCACTTCCTAGTAATAAATAGGTAGCAGTCACCTTGCAGAGCCCATTTAAGGAAAGCAATTCTCTTAACTGCTGGCTTTGAACAGGTGTAGAAAGTAGCACTAGTTTGGCAATACTTGATAAGTTTGGTAAAGATCTTACATGAAGGGTGCATTTTGGAGAATTAGAGCTAAGATTTGAGAGCTTGGGCATTCTTTGCAATTATTATTAAAAGCCCTTGTACAAGGAAATGGTTTCAATCCATCCTGACATGACAACTGGACACACAGGAAAAACGGATGAAGGAAAAAGAATATAATGGCATTTCCTAAAGCCAACCATGGATAAGAGTTTCAAAGTTTGTTTAATAGCTAGAAAAAAAAAGTGTGGAATTTAATCCCCCCACTTGGTCATTTGTGATTGCTTGTGTTATCTTTTTGCTGATACTAAATCATGCCCATCTATGACATAAATCCTAAATCCAGTCATTTTCAAAAAATCCTTTCATAGCCATTATGAAGTTCCTACTTAGTTTGAATAAAAGTATACAGAGAGATAAAGGCATCACTAGACAAGGTCAGCCAGCTGCCTACCAAGAAACCTCCCAGAGTAGCGTTTATAGTCTTTAGAGAACTCACCAGGTCCAGAATATGGTCCTTAAATTCAGAAAGTTGATTTTGACACTGTCAAGATTGTGTTTACTTCTGAGGGTTAGACTCATGTTACCACAGCTAACAAAAGACAGATGTATAAAACCAGGATAGTACTTAAGAGTGTGGCCTTAGTGTTTGAATCCTGATCTGCCAGATACTTAGCTGTATTATCTACACAAGCCTTTTTTTCCCAATTGCAAAGCAGAGATAATAACTTGCTTTAAAGAGTTTTTAAAAAAGATCATTTGGGAAATATATGTAAACTGCCTGTCATACAGTAAGCACTTGATAAAGGGTGGCTATAGAAACATGACTTTACAATGAATGATGCTATGACTGTGCTAGGATCCAGGTCTTGGATATAGATGTCCAATTTCTGAACCATTAGCCCTTGCTTACCTGACTGTCCCCCCTTTGTTCAGGAGGTGTTTCTTCAGAAAAAAAACTACATAATTGATAATGCTTGTACATACTAAGTTAAAAATCACATTCCAGACTTGTATCTCTGAGATTATACTTGTGTCACCTTATTTGGAGTCTTGGGTGTCCCCTACATTGACATATTTATAGGCATCTTCCATTGATACAGGGCTTAATCACATTGTTACATTTTAGTCTCTCAGCAGCTGACTTTATTTGCTTTATTTCCAAATTTTTTAGGAGAATTTCACTCCTACTCCCAAGCCCTGCCAGTAGTCCTTAGCTAAAGACTCTTCTAGTTATGTTTGCAGATAGATACCTGGCTTAGATGGCTTGACCTGAGAGTGGCACTTATTTTTGTGGTAAATAGAGTGGGCAGACCAGATAAATAGTCCAGACAGCTGTCATATATAAAGATTCTCCCTAACCTAGTGTGTTTCAGATGCATTTTTAGAAAGTGAGAAGTATTATTTTCCTTTGCATGCGCATACACAAAAATCTGTTCTAAAATATCAAACTAAATGGTACCCACAGATTCCTTATGCAGACTGGCAGGTGTCCAGGAGTCAAGCAGTTCTCTGTACCTCAGTTTCCCTACCAGTAAAACAGAGCTGACAGAGCCTACCTCAAAAGTTGAGTGCTGGGCTTCCCTGGTGGCGCAGTGGTTGAGAGTCTGCCTGCCGATGCAGGGCACGCGGGTTCGTGCCCCGGTCCGGGATAGATCCCACATGCCGCGGAGCGGCTGGGCCCGTGAGCCACGGTCGCTGAGCCTGCGCGTCTGGAGCCTGTGCTCTGCAACGGGAGAGGCCACAACAGTGAGAGGCCTGCGTACCGCAGAGAAAAAAAAAAAAAAAAAAACTTGAGTGCTAACTGTCTGGGAGGCTGTGTATAAAGCCCTAGCACAGTGTCTGGCACAGAGAGAGTACTCAGTAAACGACAGGGATGGTGCACTGGTGGAGACCATGATGATGGAGAAAAATTGAACATATTTTCCTTCTTCCCCATTAAGACCATTTATGTTTCCCGGTTGTATCCCATATCATTGTTCCACTTAACGTAATACTAAAATACTCCAAACTATGTTTGTTGTCTGTTTTGGAAGCATTTCTTAGGGTTGATTTTCTTGTACTTATTCATGCTATTCACAAGGCTATTTTAACATTTAGTGCCCTATGCACATTCCCTCATTGTTAATGGATAGAAATAAAAATGTTTTTGGAAAGATTTTGCAAAGCAGCAAGACCTAGCGCTTAAGATCTGGGATATGCTACTAATACCATTGGCATTATAGGAAGTAATTGATTTTTTTATTAATTAATAAAGTTTATTTTTTATAAGGCAGTTTTAGGTTCACAGTGAAACCTAAAAGCAGAAAGTATGGAGTTTATATACCCCCTGCCCCCCACATGCAGAGCGTCCCCCACTATCAACACTCCCCCTTCCCCAGAGGGGTACCTTTGTTACAACTAATGAACCTACACATCTTTATCACCAAAAGTCTATAGTTTACATTGGGGTTCACTCTTGGAGTTGCAGATTCTATGGGTTTTGACAAATGTACAATGACATATATCCACAATTGTTATCATACAGAATATTTTCCCTGCCCTAAAAGTCCTCAGTGCTCTATCTATTCATCCTTCCCCAACACCCTAATTCCTGGCAACCACTGATACTTCTACTGTCTCCATGGTTTTGCCTTTTCCAGAATGTCATATAGTTGGAATCATACAGTATGTAGCCTTTTCAGATTGGCTTCTTTCACTTAATAATATGCATTTAAGAGTCCTCCACAACTTTTTATAGCTTGATAGCTCATTTCTTTTCAGCCTTGAATAGTATTCCATTCTCTGAATGGGCCACAGCTTATTTCTCCATTAACCTACTAAATGACCTCTTGGTCGCTTCCAAATTTTAAGAATTACGAATCAAGCTCCTATAAACATCCATGTGCAGGTATTTGTGTGTACATATGAGTTCTCAGTTCATTCAAGTAAGTACCAAGGAGTGTATTTGTTGGATTGTATGTAAGAATATGCTTGGTTCTGTAAGAAATTACCAGACTATATTCCAAAGCGGCTTGTGTCCATTTTGTGTCCACCAGCAAGGGATGAGTGTTCTTATTGCTCCACATTCTCACCAGCATGGGTTGTTGTCAGTGTTTTGGGCCATTCTAGTAAATGTGTAGTGTTATCTCATTGTAATTTGTGATTCCCTAATGATATACAACATTGAACATTTTTCATGAACTTACTTGTCCTCTGTATTTCTTCTCTGGTGAGGTGTCTGTCACGTCTTTTACCCATTTTTCAATTGGGTTTCATTGGGTCATTGGCTTTCTTAATATTAAGGTTTAAGTGTTGTTTGTATATTTTGGTAACAGTCCTTTATTAGATGTGAGGTTTGTCTTCTCATTCTCTTGATATTATCTTTCACAGAGTGGAGGTATTAAATTTTAATAAGGTCCAGCTTATCACTTGCTTCTTTCATGAATCGTGCCTCCAGTGTCATATGTAAAAAGTTATCACCATCACCTTAGGTCTTTCTACGTTATCTACGATCCAGTTTGAGCTCCTTTGTGAAGAGTGTAAGGTCTGTTCTTAGATTCATCTTTTGTATGTGGATGTCCAGTTGTTCTAGTACCATTGGTTGGAAAGACTATCTTTGCTTCATTGTATTGCTTTTATTCTTTTGTCAAAGCTCAGTTGACTATATTTATGTGGGTTTATTTCTGAGCTCTCTATTTTGTTCCACTGATCTATTTGTATATTCTTTCACCAATACCACACTGGCTTGATTATTGTACCTATAATAAGTCATAAAGTCAGGTGGTGTCAACCCATCAACTTTATTCTTCTCCTTTAATATTGAGTTGGCCATTTTGGGTCTTAGCCTTTTTCATATAAACTTTAGAAATAGTTTGTTGATATCCACAAGATAACTTACTGAGATTTTGATTGGGACGGCATCAAATCTACAGGATCAAGTTGGGAAAATCCGACATTATCAGATTATTAGCAAGACACAGTACTGAGTCTTTCTATCCATGAACATGGAATATCTCTCCATTTATTTTGTTTTTCTTTTATTTCTATTTATCAGAGTTCTGTAGTTTTCCTCATATAGATCCTGTATATAGTTTGTTAGACTTATACTCCAGTATTTCTTTTTGATTCTTTCTGAGAATTTCCATCTCTCGGATTACACTATCCATCTGCACTTGCATGTTCTCTACTCTTTCTATTAAATCCTTTAGCGTATTAATCATATATTTAAAAAAATTCCTGGTCTGATAATGCCAACATTCCTGCCATATCTGATTGATTCCAATGCTTGTTCAGTCTCTTCATACTGTATTTTTTTGCTTTTTAGTATGCTTTGTAATTTTTGTTGAAAGGTGAACATGACGCACTGGGTAAAAGAAACTGCAAGCTAATAGGCTTTTAGTGATGTAGGGGTGAGGTGTGGAGGGGGAGAACTGTCCTATAGTCCTATGATTACATCTCAGTCTTTTGATGAGCCTGTGCCCCTGGGCTGTGGATTTCACTAATGCATCTCAGTTTTTTACTCCCCATAGGTGGGACCAGATGGCTAGAAGGGGCTGTAGCTGGGTATTTCCCTTTCCTCAGGTAGTTAGTTTCTGATAAATCCCAATAGGTTTGGCTCTAGCAAACCAGTTTCTCCTGCAGGCAGGCCTTGTTAAGAAAAACAGAATACTACGGCATGTTTAAAATGGTTCTTTTTCCCTTCCTCCTCCAGGAAGTATGAGAGTATTTGTCTCTGACATTCACAGCAAGGAACTGGTAGAGCTCCTGGAAATAAAACTCATAGAGGTATGAGGTCCTGTCTATGGCTGGCTCTTGCTGGAGTTTTTAACTCTCAGATTTGTTCACACAGAGTCACCAGCCATTTGTCAATTCCAGTTCAGTTTTCCCCAGTACTGGCTCCCGAGGAGGTTTCAGCTCTTGGGTTTCTAACTCCCATAAGCTGTCGTCGTCTGCATTTATCTGTCTATGTCTCCAATTTTGGGGACAGCATTTTGCCCTGTGACCACACTTCTCTGATGAATCTAAGGAGAACTGATTTTTCAGTCTGTTCAGCCTTTTACTTGTTAGGATGGAGCGATGACTTCTGAGCTCCTTTCGTGCTGGATCACAATCATTGGCTTTTGAATATCCGTGTTACCTAGCTTATACTTCTTGGAAATGAGTCTGAATAAACGGCCATAGATTTAAGTACGGACTTAACAAAACTTCCTCCTGCTTTTTTGACTTGGATCTGCTGAATCAAGGGTGACCAATTGTAATGGTCTGATTTATCTTCGTTTGCCACTGTATTTCAAAGAGCCTATGATATTGTGACCTGTGCCAAAGAAGTCTTTGAGGAAAACAATGGAATTATTCTGTAAATAAACTGAGAGACGAATGGATAAGCAAATAAGTAATTCCTTCAGATCCCTCATATCCAAAAATCTACTGACACTATTCATACATCCAGAAATGTTTAATATCAAAATCCAATCTGAAAGCAAACAAATTCTTTACCTTAAAGATAAAGAGAATACACATTAAGTGGTAGCATCTGATTTGAAAACGTTTTAAATGATATACCAATACCCAGGCAGATACAGTAGTTTTCTTCATCAAGTCTAAGCTCTCCTTGTAGCCTCAATGAGGTAGTTTTGTTCTTTTTCTCTGCTCTCTGATAAATCTTGCCAGAGAGATTTCATTTGAATTGCAGACATATACATCACCTCTTCTGTACTTAATGCTACAAGTGAGATGTGCACTTTTAAAAGTAAATCATTTTTCTTTGGTTTGTGCAAATTTATCCACATTCTCCTTTGCTCTTCCTGTCACTTCTGGCACATAATCGTCCAGGGCCAGTCAGGCTTGAGGGATGTAATATGCAGCTCTTGAGCACGGACACAATTAATCACAGGATCAATTCTGGGCCATGTTCTAAACTAAACAACCAAGATAACCAGCCCTAACAATTGGCTGTTCTAATTATCCCCGAAATAATTAATTGAATAAAATATGCAGCTGGTTAATTTTTTCATTATATTATATCAAGCAACTGTTTTTACTTTTATCCATATTATATTGAATTACTACTTTAAAGTTAAATAATTGTTTTAAAACTCAACTTTAGTGCAATGGAGGATAGGAGAAATCTGTTCTGTGATGCCTAAAACATCTAGGATTCAACTGAATGGCAGAGATCTTAGCTCCCTTTTGGTTAGGTCAAATAAATGCACTGGTGGTATTTGCAAACATCTGGAAACAAGACATAAAAGTAGATTATAACTTAGACACATGCATACTGATGTGTCATTGTGCACGTACATTTGTATAATAGTGTATATTAGTTCCAAATATTTTAGGAGAAAACTGAATGACAGTCCTTTACTAATTATTGTCATTTCATTTTTTTTCTTTAAATATCTTTTCTGGAGACCAAAAAAGCTATAAAAAAAATGGAGGAAAAGCCATAATATCTCTAGTAGGATATTTTCATTGGTCATCACAATTCCTGATAAGAATGATCACCTTTTTGTTTGCTTGTTTGTACATGTGTGTGTAAGATGTTTGTTTCTCTTTGTAATACACCTGCAACACACCTGTACTGTGAAGATCTGAGCATGATTATTCTTCAGCAATTCCATCAAATAGTGAATGTGAGCAGAAATGAGAGGTGACTTTTAAAAATGTGCTTATGTTAATCTCTTGGTTTGGAGTCCATATGCTTCCTAGTCGCCCGACTTGATGAGCACAATATAAATGTACAATTTTCTTTCTAAAAACAAAAAATAGGCCGAGTAACTGGACAGAATCAGACGCAGTTTCCTTCCGATTTCAATTTGACAGTGGTTCTTGCTGTTTACACACCACTAGGATTCAGGGAGAATCACACATGAAATAGAGTTTAAGGAAGATTAGTTGCAGAAAACTCACCGTGGATATTAGAAAGCGGCCTTTGCACAGCTCATACAACATTTGGAAAAGCAAACATCTTCCAGAACTTCTCTTGTGGTCTCTGACACCATCACTACATGTCAGTATGGTAAGGTCTTAGCTCTCTTGATTCAACAGTATTACATCTATCATGTATCAAGAAGTGAAGGCAATTTATCTACTGAAAAGTTTCTCTTTTTAAGTCTCTAAGCAAATGATCAGAAGAATGTGGGTGACAAGACCTTCTTCCTAAATACAGAGTTGAATCTCCAAGGCTCCTTTCTCTGAATAATTCTTCGATTATATTTTATACATTGAAAATCATTATTATAATTTAAAAGGTGTGACCAGGGAGGCTGACTACTTCAAATTTTCCAAAATTCTCAAAAGAAACAGGTTGCTGTAGGCCAGTTAGGTGCCAAGGGCCTGAAGGACAGAGGAAGATTCATGTATCTTTAAAGGCTATGTGGTTCTCCTATAAGCCACTTACCTACTTCCTTTGAGAAAGACAGAAGGGGGAAGAAAAGATAAATGCTCACAGGAACTGATGATATCACACCATGCAGCTGCTAATGCATATGGATGTGTCATGCAAATGTCCCCAGCAGAAACACATTCCTTAGTTTAAACCTGCAACCATATTCAGCAATAAAAGTTTCCAAATCAAACTGCTGACTCCTTTTTTTTTTTCCTTATCAAAACACCCCAGCATACATCTTACCAGGCAGAGTAAATCAAAAGAAACAGCTGGAGGATATCAGGTGTGTACTGCAATTTTGCAGATCAATTTGTGAGCTGAAATAAGGAGCTGTGGTCCACTCAACTCAAAATAAAGCCATTTGGGTAATGCTTGTGCTACCTTCCAAAGGCCTTATCTTTGCAAAGGGATATCGTAATTTACCAACTGATTGGTTTTTTTTTTCCCTGACTAAAGATAGGTGCTGATTATACCTCTATCTGAATTTTAAAAAGATCTAGAGGAACTCAGAGGAATACTGAGTAATAGAACGTTGTTCTCTTGTCTTTATCTTTTCTATCCTTCTAGTTTTAAATTTTGCAGATTCTCTGGTAAGTTGATAGGAGAAGTAGATTCAAGGGAAGGACAGAAAAAAAAAAGAAAAGAGGTGGAAGGAATTTGGGAGGCAATCTCGTCACATTAAATTTTCCAAAGCATCGACATAGTTAGAACATACAGCTGTGAAGTTATTGGGACATATACTCCTCCTCATGCTGCGACTGCGTATTTGTGGAAAAGTTCTGTATTCAGGAATGAAAAATGTCAAACAAGAAACTTCAACTGTTACCTGGAGGGGATCTTAAAAGGTAACTTGGGAGTGATTCACTCCAACTTTTTTTATGGCTGGGAGAAGGAATACCACTTTGACAATTTTTTATAGGGTTGTATGCCGAAGCTAAGCACTTAGAAGAGCGAGGCAGTTGAGATTACATGCGGAAAGAGAAAATGCGTACGTATCTGGGGATTAACCCGCGTTGGTCCTCTACGGGGCGGGGGGTGGGGGCAGGCTAGGCATTCATTCACTTTGAAGGCACCACTCCGGTGATACGCCCTCAATTCTGAATGAAATTACTTAGGGTGAAATTGCATATCTGCAGGTGGCCTCGTCTGCCTGCTTGCGCTCTGGGTTTCTTGCTCCCCGCGGCCGGGATGTGACTGGCCTGGCTGCAAGATCGCTCCCTGAATTGCCTAGTCTCCCGTGAAAGGCCGTAGCCTCCTAGAAGTAGCCCCTCGTTTCCTGTACGCTCGCCTTCTGCGCGCCAAGAAGCGGGGAAACCCCTTCCTCTTTCTCAGACCTGGGGCCCGGGAGTTTGTGGTTTCGCCTCGGGGAGCCCGGGGCGAGGGCGAGGAGGTTGAGCGGAGGAAGGCCGGAGCCAGGAAAGGCAGCGGTTCCTCGTTCTCTTCACCGGGATTCTCGGCCACCGCTTTCACTAACAGAGAGGTCGGTCCATTCGAAAAGCCCCGGCTCGAGCCTTCAGTTTAGGCCCAAGGCAGGCTGGGTAGCAATGGCCTTGGGGATCTTCCCTCCCGTTCCCGCAACTCCCACGCCAAGGGTCAAGTGGCGTTAAAGGATGTAAGGAGCCCGCTCCAGGAGCCGGTCATTTACTCTTTGTCTTTGTGTATTGCTCATACACCTATAGGCGAGAGAAACATTCACAGAAAGAGAGCGAACTGTTGCGATTTGCACCCCCTCCCGCTCCTGGAACGCAGGCGATTCCTCGCACGCATCTGGCGGCGCGGGCCGAGCGGTATCCGCGCGGCTCATATACATATTTCGAGGGGGAGACCGGGCGGCCGCTTCATCGCCGGGTCAATGTGTTAATTAAAAGTTGGTGCGAGTTGGTCAGCACGCAGTCCCAGAGGCGCTTAACAGCATGCAATTAACACACAAGGCAAATCTTTTTGAAGATACCAGAATTGAAGACCTCCCAAAGAAACTCCACCCTGCCCCCGCCCTGAACGTGAAATCGCAATGGCAAATAAGGGAAAAGTCATTAAAAGACGTAATTCAATGTGGGCCGCCGTTTCTTGAAGGGGGTCGAGCTAGAAAAAAATTTCCCTAAATCTATATATTTCAAAAATAAATAGCAAATTGATTTTTTTTTCCCCCCGCAGGACGTGCAGGCACGAGATCCGTTTCCCTGCGTTCCCACCCCATGTATATTAAACAGCCGGCGAGCGGCGGCCGCGTGGCGCGGTGACCTAGCGAGCGGCGGGAGTCCCCCGGTCTCCGCGCAGGTCCCCGCGCCGCCTCCGCCGCCGATCGCAGAGAGGTCTCTTGCAGCAAGATTGGTTTTTACATCCAGGGATAATTACCGCACGCTCACTTGCCTGGCGTCCTTTATATTTTCAAAAGTGCTGGGAGTGTGTGTGTGTGTGTGTGTGTGTGTGTTGTTAGAGTCATTCTAGATAAAATATATTGATATGAAAAGTAAAAGTGTTGGCGGAGACACTTAATATCATCATTGACACCAGCGGAGAAGACGGTCCAGATTTCAATCGCCCGAGGCTGCTTCTGCCAGCTCGCGCCTGCCCTTAGTTTTTAGCCCCTTGCACTCGGTTCTCAGGCCTCCACGAGTCAGTTTGCTTCTATTTGTCTTTTAATTCGGGTTGACTCATTTAATGTTTTTTTCTCACCTCTCAGAGCTAAACAAAGACCCTGACCTGTTAGCCCCCTATTCTCCTCACAGACACACGGGCATGCGCGCGTGTACACACACACACACACACACACACACACACCCCACTCTGCAACTTCCTCACTTCCCGGGGCTTGCAGAAGTCAGGTGAGGACTTGGTGCCCCATTGGCCACCTTGAGGCCACAAGTAAACTTCTTGGTTATCATCCTAGACTTGTGTCTTAGGATGATTTGGTTTCAGAGATGGCATGTGATTCTATCACCAACACCACACAAGGGGACGGGAGTAACCATTCTAATCAATTAATTGTATGTGTTGTATCTAAAGGGCGTGCCTTATTGATGACACCTAATGAAGCAAATAATGGATTTGCAGTATCTTGGCTATCCATCTGGTCCTTCTAGAAACCTGGATGTTAAGGAGAGATGGATAGTGATGGATGGAGAGAAGGAGAGAGAGAAAGGGGAGGGGAGGGGGGGGAAGACAAGGGGTCGGCTATAGATCCTCGGAAACGGATCAGATTTGTTGAGTGTCAGCTTGAAGAAGGCAGACTGAGCCGTGATTTAAACACGGGCAGTATCACTGTTAACTAGTGTCCCATGACTGCCCCACCCCCAGTCTGCCTTCGTGCGGCTCCCTTCTTTTCTCCCTTTTGTAGGATACAGAAGGTGAATAATGAAACCATTTTGCTAATAGTTTATGAGCCATGAGATTGGAAATGTATATGGATAGACCGGAGCACCAGACTAAAATCATTTGAAAGAAGCTTGAGGCTTGGCAGAGAAAGAAACCTGCCGTGTCCTCTCTCCCCAGCCCGGAGCGGAATGGGACGGATGAGGTGACCTCGTGCCTCTCCGCTCCGTCCGAGGGCAGCGGATTGGCCCGTCCTCCCGCCAGCCTCTTACCCTCCTCGTCTCCCCGAGGGGCTGGAGCGAGAGGGAGATGAATTGGGGCGATGGCCAGATAGCGCGAGCGGGAGATAATCGTTATCACCAGGATTTTTCTTCCAGTGATGGGATCTAAACAGATCTGTCACACTGGGCAGCCTTCCCCGAGGCAGGAAACAATAGACGTGAACTTCGCGGTGAAGACAGCCACGGGGACGCTGTCTGCACGTGTGTCATTTCTGTCCCCATAGGGCCTGTTCCCCCAGTACCAACACCCAGAACCTTCCAGAAACGCCGCAAGCCCCCATCTGACTCCCATACTCGGCCCGCAAGGAGGTTCTCATCCGCTTTCTTTGCGGAGTTACCGCAGTTTCAAAGCCCTGGGCTCCAGGGGCTGGATGAAGGGGAACTTGAGGGATTGTGGGGAGGGGGTGGGTGAGGGGAAAGGAGAGGCGCTGGCCTGGCCCCTCTCTTCCCAGTCCACACAGGGGCCCCAAAGCCTGGGGAAATCCTCGAAGACAGCTCGAAACAGTGGCCCAAGCCAATGGCCCGCGAGAGACCGCCCCACATCTGGCCGAGAGTCCCGGAGCGCGAGGGCGCGCGGGAGAGGGCGGGGGCGGGCTCGCTGGAGGCGCAGGCTCCGGGGCCGGGCTCCCTAGCCGGGTCAGCAATCGGAGCGGGAAGGCCAGGACAGGTACGTAGCCAGGGGAGCTTAAGCCAGACGCGAGGGGCCCGGGACGCCCGGGCTCCGTCCAGTTCCGTCTGGGAGCACCCTTAAGCTGGCTTTGGGCCGGGGCGGAGAGGTCACCCCCCGCGGGCTCGGGGCCCTTGGGGAAGCGAGGGAAGCGCAGCTGTCTGCCCGCCGCCCAGGGAGCGCGGGCTTCGGATGGCTGAAAATGCCGCGCGCACCCGCCTGCGTGGAGTCGAGGGCGGTGGACGCACCCCGCAGGGAGACCGGCCGCTGAAACCCCCTTAGCACCTGTCTTTCTCCTGTCCTGCCAAACTCGTCTGGAGTCTGGGATAAAGCAAAATAACTTTTCCGTTTAAAGGGGAGGTAACCGGCGGGAAGTAGTATTAGAAGAAGCGGGAAGCGGGCGGCAACGCCCTGCCCCCAACTGCGTGGAGGACCCTCTTCGATTTTCTTCCGGGGTAGGGGTAGAGGTGAGACCTAAGCCATTTCTGTTTATAGGGGGTGCCCGGGGGCGCTGGGCGGGGCAGGCAGTTGAAAGAAAGAGCGCCACCGTTCTCCGGCTCCCCTCTCCCCCAGCTTGAGGCCGTCTTCAGGCCCCTTGGGTGGGCTTGGCTCCCTGCTCTGCAGGCCTTGCCTCGACTATGGAGCCTCCAAAGAGAATCCGTGCAACCTCCTTTCACCTGCAGCGTCCTCAATTTCTCAGTCCCCCCACAGCCAACCCTATTAGACCATACCATTGACTCTGGTTGATGTGAGACACCCAGGATACATTTAGCGAAGCAAACTCTTGAATTGGGGAGTTTGGAGTGGAGAGCTAGCGTCTGTCGTTCTCGGGGGGGTGGGTTTATTTTTGAGAAAGCACCTGGCATAAAAATGAAAACCTTACTAACCCAATCAGCGTTCGCAGTCTGGCCCTGGCTCAAGGAAAGCGGGAGGGTGGGCGGCGAGTGGCCGTCAGGACTCACAGTCACCAAGGATCTCTTCCGGTCGGCAGGTGTGCGCCGGCTCGGCGAAAAGGCGGCCGGCCCCGGGGCGCCACCGGGCAGCGCGCGCTGCCTCTGAGTTTGCGGCCCCCGGGCGAGCGAGGACGTGACCCCGGGGCACGCCTCCGTAACCTCGGCGGGTCATGACCGAGGGTTCAAGTAAAGTTGCTGCGGGGGGAGGGTGTTGCTAGCCCTGGGGTGTTATGGTTGACCACGGGAGAGGAAACCTACACTCTACGAACTCCTTTGTGCCTTCTGCCCTCACCGTGTCGCAGTTCCCTCCCAAACACGGGGTTATCTAAATTCCCGTCCTGGCGGCTCAAGAAAACCTCAAATCCTGGCAGTATCCCGCTTTCCTCAGTAATCCCAGGGGGAACCCGGCTCCGTGTGCCCTTCCCCGTCCCTGCTTCTACAGCCAACCCCTAGGATCCTCACTCTCCCGGGCCTTTGCCCTTCCCAGCTGGTGCCTCTAGTGCCCAACTGGGGTTGCGGTGGGGGGGAGCCAAAGAGGCGGAGTAACCCCTCTCCTTGCAAAAATAACAGAACTACTGGAAATTCTAATAAAACTAAATCCCACCTCCCCCAATCTGTCCCCCTCCCAAATCCTGCCTGGAGAGTTGCGGCGGAGGGATGTGTGGGGGGAGGCGGAGGGAGGGAGGGTCATCCCGGGAAAGGGGGATCCGGCGCAAATTTACGCCCGCGCCTCTCATTTGTTAGTTGATTCGGTCTAAAAGTTCGCTATTTATAGGCTACGCTCGGCAGCCCGAATCCCCGCGCCCGCTTCCTTTGCAAAGTGGGAGAAGTCCCCGCGGCGCCGAGCGGCCCGTCTCGGTCGTGTCCCGTGATCTGTACTGTTCTGTTTCTGCCCTCACGCCGCAGGAAGCTGGGCACCTCGCGGGCAGCCCCGAAACCACCCACTGGCAGTAGTTGAGAGAGCGGCTCTGCAGTCCGACCATGTGAGTCCGTGCCTAACCGGTCTCGGCGCGCGCGCGGGCGGGCGGGCGGACGCGGGGGAGACGCTGCCGCTCGGCCGCCGGCCCAGCGCCCCTAGGGCTGGCCTCCGCCTCTGCCCCTGCGACCTCCTGCTCCTTTCTCCTCCCTCCTCCCGCTTTGATTGTCCTTCCTCATTGTCTATTTCCGTGCTTCTCTGACTCTCCCCCGCTCTCAACTTCCAGCTGAGTTTGGGCACAAAAAAGGCGACTGGCCTTTACGTGGGAGGCGGGGTGGGCTGGGCACGTCTGTTTCCTAAAGAAGAAAACTCTGTGGGTCTGGGGGAGGGGGAGGCGCGTACCGGAGGCGGCCTGGAGCGCGGCCCCGCGCGCGGCGGAAGGGGACGAGGCGCGTTCAGAGCGAGACCTTTCCTTTTGCCTTGGCACCGACCGACTGCAGGATGGGAATGCGGTGCTCACGAAGCCTCGCTGTTTGGAACCATCCCTCTACAATGGGGGGCGGGGGGGCAGATGACTTAAACCGCCCCGGACGAAAGGAGGGAAGACTGTGGGCGCTGGCCGAGGGTAGTCGGCAAATAGACTCAAGTCCCTGAATTACAGGTAGAATTGGGCGCTGCGACAACCTTTCTGCCCCGCGGCGGTGGACAGGACTAGCTTGCGGAGACAGCAAGGGCGCAAGCGGATCGTGGCCGTCCGTGGGCCTTGACCTTGTCTCCCTTTTCTACCTGCCAGCGCCTTAGACGATGCTTCTGTGGTTTTGGAACCCAGAAGTCAAGCGGGCGGGGAGCCTGGCAGGCAGGAAATGTTCCCGAGCCCCGGGCGAGAAGAGCGGCATGCGCGCGCGCGTGGCTGGGGAAAGGGCTATGCGCTCGGGGCCGCGGCCCGGCCGGCTTTCCCGCAGGCGCGCGGCGGCGGCCATGAGCCTCGCGCAGGACTCTTCAAAACACCCTTTCCCCCCAGAGACCAGGTGCGACATTTGGGGGGTGGAGAAGGCTGTGACTGAAAATAACCGGGGGCTCGG
Source organism: Phocoena phocoena (assembly GCF_963924675.1). Taxonomy (NCBI): domain Eukaryota; kingdom Metazoa; phylum Chordata; class Mammalia; order Artiodactyla; family Phocoenidae; genus Phocoena; species Phocoena phocoena. The sequence goes on from NC_089219.1 coordinate 171,384,955, forward strand.
AACCGTTTGGCCGGAGATCGGAGCCCCAGCGCTGAAGTGGAGAGAAGTTAGGAACCAGTGAGGGAACAACTGCGGCCTCGCTGGTCGCGTGCTCAGGGCCCTGTGCCCTCGCTGATTAGCTTCTTACCCGCCACCAATATCTCCTCTCACGGTGGATAGCACACAATCCCCCTGCTGCCACCTCCCCAGAGCGCTCGGTCTGCCTGTGGATAGACGTGTTGAGCGAAATCTCAGCACCGGTCTGTGGCAGTGCCCCAGAGGGGACTTGACTTTCCAAAGTGCGTGCACCCAGGGTTCCCGGCACAGAAATGGGGGAGGGGTCGAGCACAGGTTCCCCCCTCTGCTCACTCTGCAGGGACCATCTGGCTCAGACCGGATGGGGGCCGCCCCTCCCTGGCCCAGAGCTGCCCGGATTCTCACCCCGGCCCGCCCAAAACAGCTTTCAGAAATTCAACTGCCAAGTTAAAAGCACTGGCAGGTTTCTCCTTCTATCCCTGGGCCGCAGGCGGGGTTATGCGTAGATGGCAAATTGATTACAATTTTATAGCCAGAAACTAGCGACAGGGACCCATAAAGGTAGGAATTCAGGGATTGGGGGTGCGATGTCTTAGTATCTCTCCTCCCAGCCCATTCTCCGAGAGTAAATGCCACTCAGCTCTCCTGTCACGGGTTTGTGTGAGTCTGGAGGCTTTTCGTTAAGTCCTAAGAGGAAGAAAAAGTAGGGGAGGAGACAGCGAGATCAAAGTAAGAAAGATGGAAGTTAAGAGGAAATGAGTCAGAGAAAAGACAGGATAAAAGGGAAGGTGTGCTCTAGCTAGCTGTCTGCCTCCTTGGAAAAGAGCACGATGTTTCGAGAGAGCGTTGGAGTTAGCCCAAGAGCATCCACCCTCACCCCAAGTTATCTGACGTTGGTCGGCTGGTGGACGCGCCTCTGCCCGCGGTTTGATTCACTTGCGCAGTTTCCCCAGCTCGCGACCCTCAGCCACATGCAAATTCCCTGTCCCCGGGGCTGTACGACACGCTTCGCTCAGGAGCTAGTCAAAGACGGAGAAGGCCCAGCGTGCGCTCGCCGCAACCCCTGCGGTTCAACTTCTGCACAGAACCTGGGGTCGGCAGGGGCGCGCTGCGCGCGGGCTCCGGGACGCCAGTGGGAGAGGAGTACTTGCCCAAATCATTCCGCTTTCAGGAATTTGGGGAACCAGTAGGGCTTTTCCCCCCGTCTCTGACGGGATCTTAGAACTTGGGAGCTTTTGGGGCTCAGCGAAGTAAAATAAACTTGTCCTGGGCTCTGGCTTAGTTCTCTGCGTGCGATAGCCCTGGATCCTTCTTTTTCTCCCTTCCGGCTGCAGATTCTTTCCCGTCCCTGCCTTGCCACGCTCTGCCTCTGTTGCGGGGCCTCCAGACTCCTGAGGCTTTACCCGCAGGCGGGGGCTTTAGATAGGAAAGACCCCCAGTTCTCTTCCTCAGATTGAGTAAAAATGACCTTCCACCATCCAGACAAAATAAGAGAATAAACTTTGTGTGTAAGGAAGGGGAGGTGAGGGCGGAGAACGGGGAGGCCGCTTAGTTTCCAAGTGAACTTACCTGCATGGAAGAAGAAATTACACTCTCTCCAAATAGGTCATACTTTCAAGGAACCCTGGAAGGAGACAGGACTAGGGATTGTCCTCTTAACAAATTCTTCAGGTCTGTGACCTATAAACCCTAACACGTGATGGAGACGGGGGCGGGGGTGGGGGGCTTGGCAGAGAAGGCCACCTGCGAGCAGGCCTTACCCTTCTTAGATGATCTTAGATCATAAACACCTGACAGCCCTTAAGTTGTGCTTTTCATGGTGCCGTGAGCTGCGCTACTGGGTCATCTGGGGCCTAAAGCAGAGGTTAGGACCCACTCCAGTGCCTCTCTATCCCTTTCCCCAGATATACCTTTGACTCTGCTGGTTGTGTGTGGATGGATGAAGGGAGGGGTCACTTTTCCTAAAAGCTGGAGCAGTTCCTTTCCCTATGCCCTTCACCAATCTTTCTCGGGTCAGTAACCCCAGGACTCCAGCAATTCCAATTCCTAGCTTTTGTGCTGTTCTTTATACGAGACTTCTCTTATGAAGAAGTGAAACCTTAGAGGAGCTGAGTTCAGTCTCCTTCCAAGATTGCAGTTGATCATAAATTTGCACACACCTGGGCAAAGAGCTGAGGTCTTCAACACCAGCGGAAAGAGGGGTTAAGGAGAACCCAGTGAAGATCTAAGTGACTCTGCTTGGCAAACAAGTTCCATTAACACCATGCTTGCCTCTTGTGTTTCACCAGTTTAACCTCACTTTCCCCCCTTAAATGAGGAAAAAGAATTCTCCACTTACGTGACTATTTTGGCCACACGTTCAGATGTATATTCTGGCCAAGCATTTTCAGAATTGGACCATCGAATACGTATGCTATCTGTAAAGTCTTCTGTGCACTCTTCCATCTCACTTAATTTTGACATAAAATATCCACATTTCTTTTCATCTGGTTCTTGTTCACCTTCAACAGTTGGTTTCAGTGTCTATATTTCTCAAATTTCCTTGCAATAACAGTACATGAACCAGATATGCTTAGCTTCTGTGAGACGGGGTTATTCCCTCTGCAATTCTCCAGGCGGTTCTGGCTAAAACCATCGTTGCTTTCACCTGAAAGAGAGGCTTACTTGAGATGAAAGTGAGGGGCGTTTTTTAAAACTCGTATTATCTAAATACTTGCTCTTTTGTTTCCTTCTGCCTCGGTGGAATAGACCCAGTCATATTAATATTTAAATAGACATGTCACGAAAGATACACGTGGCTTTTTATGTAGAAATTTTCTTTGAGATTTAAAAAATCATAGCTTAGGTATTCAACGTAATTTCAGGAAATTGTATCTTTGAAATCCATTGGCAGCTAGATTTATTTGCAGAACTTTCCATGTAACTTTGTCACACGTCTTTACAATTATATCCTCTGATCGTAACGGTGTCTGCTGCCAACTGCTTAACAAATACAGATTGTTTATAGATTCAGAGGAGATTTTTTTCCAACTTTAAAATTCGTTCGACATTTCCCTTCATATAACCTAGTTGACGTGAAAGTTTGCAGCTCAGAAAAATTAAATTTGGAGCATATAATACATTCTACTGACCCATTTGTATAATTGCTATTTTATTGTTTATATGTTAATAGTTAAAAAGACATTTCTTTTTGGAAGAAAAGATATATATTTTATAAATATAAAACTTATGTAGATAAAAGAAATATATATCTTCTTTTTCAGGGAGGCCTACTGAATGATTAGTTTTTCTCCAATTTAAAAAGTTTTTTCTATATGTCATTGTTTCCTGTTCATTTATCTCATGTACATTAAGATTCAAATTACTGATTTATGATAAATCACATCACTCTTCTTACCAGAGTCATCAATATTTTATTATTTTAAATCAAGCACTTTAATGTAATTTCGAAGAGAGAAGGTTCCCACATATGTTCATTAATCGGTCAGTGCTGGCTAAATTGGCTAAACTATTAACAGGAAACATCTGGAAGTGGAAAAGTAACATTGGAAAAGTTGGTGTTTTTACAGGGAAACTGATGAACCAAGAATGCCATTCAAGAGCAAAAGGGTTAATGACAAATGGCCTAGTGAAATAGAGGAAATAGGACAGCTTGTCAGCCACTGATCTTCTAGATGCAATATTTCACTCCTTATCATTATGTGAGTGAGGTATCGTGTGAAGTTACTTTGCAGGGAAGAAGAAGCTCTTGCTTTACCTACTGGGGATTCAAGCCAGTATTTTTTTTTTTTTAAGGAGGCAAAATTTTAGATACCGTAAAATCCAACATTTAAGTCGTTTTAAAGCATAGAACATAATGGCTTTTTACTATATTCACAGTGCTGTGCAACCATGACCACTATTTAAGTCCAGAACATTTTCATCACCCCAAAAGAAAACCTTGCACCCATTAAGCAATCTCTCCCTCTCCCACCTCCACCTTTGGCAACCACTAATCTGCATTCTGTCTCTATGGATCTGCCCGTTCTGCACATTTTATGTCTGAAATCATTTAACATTTGGCCTTTTGTGCCTGACTTCTTTCACTTAACAGAGTATTTTCAAGGTTCATCCCTGTTGTAGCATGTGTTCGTACTTCCTTCTTCTTTATGGCTGGATAATATTTGACTTTATGGACATACCACATTGTGTTGATGGACATTTGGGTTGTTTCCACCTTTTGGCTATTATGAATAATGCTCTGTGAACATTCATTACAAAATTTGTTTGAACCTATGTTTTCAGCTCTTTGCTCGGTCGTTTCCTAACTCTGCGTTTAACTTTTTGAGGAATCACCATACTGCTTTCCACAGTGGCTACACAGTTTTATAGTCCTACCAAAAATGTCTGAGAGGTCCAACTTCTCCACATCCTTGTCAACATTTATTTTATTTAAATATTTATTTTTAATCTTTATTTTTTTATTTAAATTTTTATTTTTATTTAAATATTTATTTATTTTATTAAAAGAAATTAAAGCCACCCTAGTGGGTGTACGTGGTATCTCGCTGTGGTTTTGATTTGCATTTCCCTAATGACTAATGGTGCTGAGTGCCTTTTCATGTGCTTGTTGGCCATTTGAATATCTTCTTTGGAGAAATGTCTATTCACTGTCTTTGCCTCCTTTGAAACTGGTTGTTTGTCTTTTTGTTGTTGAATTATAAGAGTTGTTATGTATTCTGAATAATAGATCTTTAGCAGATATACGATTTGCAAATATTTATATCTTCTCCCTTTCTCTGGGTTGTTTTTCACCTGCTTGGTATTGCCCTGCAATTCATAAAAGTTTTTAATTTTGATAAAGTCCAATTTAGTAGAAGTTATTTTTAACAATAGGTACATTCCTCACCCATGCTAAAACTCAGATTAAACACAAGACAAAATAAAAATTTTAAATGCTAAACCCTAAAAAAAGAGAAAACTCTTCTGTAATGCAAGAGAGCAACTTTATCAAATGTAGATTATCAGGGAGTGTGTAAAGTTACTGCTGTTGTACAAGAAAAGGAAACAGCTATGGCTACATTGACCTTTTTCTTCAAAGAAGTCCTGTGTTATTCAGGACCTGCTGAATGAGATGTTTTATCTCAGGATGACAGTAGTTTTTTTAAAAATCATCATTATCAAATTCATCTACCAAGAAATTTCAAATAGTCTCCTCTGTTTAAATAACATTCAGGATATGCTTTAAACCAACAACAACCAGGAAGATCAAAGAAAAGGTGTTTCTAGCCTGGCAGTTTTTAACACACAGCCACACACAGGCTGTGTAGTCAGGTGATATACTTGTAAAATTCCTGGGAGAAAGGTCTTGGAGTCAGAGAGAAGAGAAACTAAATTATTGCAAAACATGTTAAAAACAAAAATTAATGAAAGAGGAAGAATAGAAATTGACATTATTAAGTGTTGAGGCTTTGCCAATTCTCTCAATTTGGCTGTTTTTAGGTAATTAATTTATGGGTTAAAAAAAACAAACACTGATTTGAACCAGCTCTTCATTTAACTTCCTTGTTTAGTTATTGAGGAAGAAAGCTTATGATGAACACCGATGGACACATCTCTGATTCTGTTCATTGGAACTCATGGACTGGATTCTGACATCTGCCATGTTATGGAATATCGTATTGGGCAAACCACTGGACTCTTTCTAAGTGTCCACACATGGAGTTCTTGCATGACCCACATACATGGCTGTCATCCTGAACAGCCCTGAAAGATCTTGAGGGAAACTGAGTTTCCTTCTCTGCAGGGTAACACCTTCATCCCCCAGTTATGGTGGGGGAAAAAGGGAATAATACTTGCGAAAATGATAAGGCATTTTGAAGTTCTAGTGTGTTTTCTTGTTTGTGTAGCACTTACAATGTACCAGATATTGCCTTAAGATTTAATAAATGTTAAAAACTTAAGTCCGCAAACAACCCTATGAGGTAGGTACGATTTCCCCTCATTTTATAGGTGAGAAAAGGGAAGCGTGGAGATTTTGTATAACTTGCCCAAATCATATAGCTGATAAGTGGCAGAGTTAGATTTTTGAAACCCAGGTAGTCTGGCTCCAGCGTCCATGTTCTTACGACTCCATCCTGTTGGTTACATTTAAAATCTTGAGATTTCAGATGAAAATTGGGGTCTCTGTATTAATGGATTTAATCAGTGTTTACTGAGTACCTCTTATTTGCCAGACTTCTCTTGAAACACTGGAACGTCTAGGAATGCTGGGGCCGCACTACGGCATTCTCTCCCGGCAACAGTCAGCAGGGGTCCAGTGGTCCCTGCCATCTTTTGATGGGGTCACCCGACTTCGCTTGATTCATTCACTTGTTTACTTGCGTGAGTCCTATAATCAATCACACTTGTTACTGCTAACATGAGCCCCAGGCAAGGAAAATAGATCACAATCAAAATAGTAAGCAGGAAGGCAATAATAAATATAGAAAATAAACATCATGGCATGAATTTAGTTTTGCAGAGTTCTCTTGCTGCTATCATTAACTGCAGATCAGTGAGCGAGAGAGATTGGTTGGGTACCCACTGAGTACTTGAGGTGAGGAACAAGTACTTGTAAAATTTAGAAGTTTAAAATCAGAAAGGCAACAAAAACCAACACACACAGAATAATATCAATTAACATACAGGAAACATTTTTTTTACCACCAATTGGAAATCTTTAATCATTAGTCTTTTAGGCAGGTATCTTTCAGTCAGGAAAGAGTTTGTTTCATTGATTTAGACACAAAAGGTAAATAACAAGCAATATCAGATCTATTCCAAAAAGCAGGCTTCAGAATATACCACAAAGTTGGGAAACTATCAACCCTCTGTCTTGGGTTTTCAAAAGACTGGTTCATGCAGTGTGATTGAGGAGTGTTCATAGCGATTACCCCGAATGCTACAGGCTCCAGAAGAATCTTCTGAATGGAGAGAGAATTAAAGATGCCAAATACTGTATTATCATTATATATATTCCATTGCATCCTAATTTCTGAACATGGTTAATTATTATTAATGAGGATACTTGGTAAGCAAGAACTTTCCTCTTGTAAATGTGTAGATGCCAACCAAAGAGTTAAGTCTAGCTGTTTGCCAACTTAAGAGTGAAGAGTCCACTTTTCAGAGGTCTGGTACCAAGCAGAGGAAGTATTTTAACATTCAGTGCATTGTGTTCAGTGTCACATAGCTGGGCTTTCACCATGATTTGGCCAATATTGGGTCCATAAGCCTGAGTCAAGTGTTCTGTGGAAGTTTGTCGGGTGGCTTGACATGGATACACACAGTACTATTGGTCCAGCCCTGTTCTATCTGTTTTAAATCATCAGCAGAAACACCGTATGTGTTGAACACTTCCTGTGATTGGTTTGTTGACTACTGTAGAATGATGGTGAACTTGCTGATTCAGCACACGGTGTGTGTTGACTACCGGCTGGCTTTTAACGCTATGAGGTGGGTGGGAAAGTAGCGAGGTAGATGGGTTCAGAGAAATATTGTGAATCCCATAGGGAGGAAAGTGAGACTTAGAGGTGACTGCCCATGACCACACAGGTAGTGAGGGTACAGATTTGGGCCTCAAACCCAGTCTTCTGATACCAAGTCAAAGGCTCCTCTTCCACGTCTCTTGATCAGCATTTTTGAGAGTGTTTTTCCCCTGAACCCCCATGTCAAAATGTCCTGAGATGTTTGGATAAAGTGTAGAATCCTAGGACCTGCTTTAGAAATACTGAATCCCTAGGATCCAGCAATCTTAATAGTCCCCTCAATATATTTATACACAGTATATGTTAGGGTTCGCAGGTCTAGATACTAAAAATGTTGAAATATTTGGTTAGGTCAGTTTGACACTAAGATCGTTGGAAGAGAAAAAAGAAATCTTCTGACCACAAACAAGAAATGCCAGTGTACTCTTTTTTTTTTTTTTTTTTTTTGCAGTACGCGGGCCTCTCACTGTTGTGGCCTCTCCCGTTGCGGAGCACAGGCTCCGGACACGCAGGCTCAGCGGCCATGGCTCACGGGCCCAGCCGCTCCGCGGCATGTGGGATCTTCCCAGACCGGGGCACGAACCCACGTCCCCTGCATTGGCAGGTGGACTCTCAACCACTGTGCCACCAGGGAAGCCTCAGTGTACTCTTAATAGTTACCTCACAAATTGGGATTTAAATAAGAGATTCAGAGAGATCTTCCCACTTGGGGAAGTTGTTCTTATTTGGAATATTCCATAGAAGTGGGATTTTTTATCACATCGTTTTATAAAGCACGTTCTGTAGGACCCTGCTTCCACGGGATATTCATTAATTCAGCAAATACTTATTAAAATGTCAGATACCATGTGAAGTACGTGATGAGCAACAGTGAAGGAACACCGACCTCCTGCAACCCGGTCTATTGAGGAAAGACGTTAACAGATGTTTTGCCCCAAAAGCTTTCTTTGTAGAAAAATTTGTGAAATAATGGGTTTAACAGATTTCTTCAGACAGGTACATTTCAGAGCCTTCAACATACCTAATATGTGCTGTAAATATCTGAGAGAGGATTATTGTATGTGATGTCTTCTAGACGTATTGTAGCATCCTTTGGGTGAAGGTCACCTCCTACGTCTAGTACTCCACAGAACACCATTTGGAACACACTGTCCTTACACATCCCAGTGAAATCCTGTGCCCTTGAAGGCTCAAATCTGTGTCACTGGTAGAGAAGGGGGAGATGTTATAAAAGTGGACCCCCACTGCAGCCCCAGCCCCCAGGGAAGTATTGTTCTGATAGCCTAGTAAACAGTGGGATGAGCCATGGGCAGACTTCGGCCAAAGACCTAGTGTCCAGGGATATAGATCAGCTTTGGGCTGTCTTCAGAGGTGGGTCAGGTGTGAATTTGAACATGGAGTGGATCCCTGGATGTGTCTCTGGTCTCTCAACTGGAGAGTGGCGAAGGCAGAAGAATCGTTTCCACACGTTCCAGAGATTCTGAGTCCACCTTGGAGCACTGGGTGCAGGACGAGTACCATTTAATGGGAACCACTACATGGAAGACTGGATATTACTGGAGGTGCACCCAGCCTTTGACTAGGGGTATGTCATTAGATTATTTGCTGAAAAATACTTCCTTTCTGTGCATTGCCTGCTTATACCAGGATAGTTGTTGGGAAACGGAAAATATAGGTATTTTCAGCAGGCTGCCTAAGTCCAATGACTCCCAGGTTTTTGTTTTTTGTTTTTCCTTGTTCATCTTTTTCTCAGGCAGTGACTCTATGTAAAAAGAACAAAGTGACTTGGCTCAGATAACTCACAGTGGTGAGTTCACCTGATGGGTGGATTTAAATAGTTTGGTTGTTGACATTTATCAGATTACCCGGAGAATTGCCACATCGCCACCTCGATTCATGAATGTGGAGAGTTCTTAAAGAAGCCTCTTCAGAATTGTTTGTTTTTCTTAGTTACCATAATATTTAAAGGTATGTTGCTTTATTGTTCGTTAAGTACATGCTTTATTCAAAGGCAGATCTTACCGTATGCTTGTTCATGGATATACAAAATAAAATAAAGAAATGGAGCAGTTTCCCAATAATTCAAGTGGTCATCACCTGCATATATAAATACTTAAGACAAACTGCTTTTGTCCCCGCCTTTCTAGAGTTGCCTAAATAAATGTTAACCTTTTCATTCTTTATGAGGGGATATCAGATCTCTAAGTGTTGGTCTCTGGAATTCAAAGTCTAAATTCGGTTTACTCTTTTAGTCACTTTGAACAAGAGGAGTTAAATGCAGTTGCTGTCTTCAGGGAGGTTACAGCTTAGGCTGGGAGGTAGTCAGGAAGGGTAAAAACATATATTGTTATGATATCATACAGCTGTCTGGTAAGTGCTACAGGAAGAGTTTTAAGCATGGTGATGGCGGTTCAAAGGAGTTTAATCTGGCCGTGAAGAATTAGGAACAACTGACTGCAGGAGATTGCTGTGAGTTTGGTCTGTAAAAATAGATAGAGATGGCTTTGGTGGAGCAGCAAAGAGAAGAAATGGGCATAGGGTTTTATATATAAGGTAAGAATGTGAATAAAGACACAGAAGTGGGAACATATAAGGCCTGTTTGGGACACAGAAGAAGTGTATGTGGGAATGGAAGAAGAGGGGAAACCAACAGAGAAAAAGGTAGGACTTAACATTATTGAGGGCCCTTTAGCCATGATATACTGTCAGGTGTACTATCCATCCATTTTCACTTTTCATCCTTGCAATAAGCAGAAGACATTACTTTCAAGGTTGCTGTTCACCAAGATTCCGGTACCATTTCCATTGTGTAGCGTTTCTGCTGGGGAGCGACTGCCAAGGCGGGTACTACCATATTCCCTAGGCCCCTTTACCTTTGTTGGGACCAAATGCTTGTTCTCAACAATGAAATGTTTATGTACCTTCCAGGTTAACGTGGTTAGGAGCATGTGTGCCCTTTCCACCATGGACTATAGAAGGAAAAAGGCTGTAAACAAAGGACTTCAAGGTCCTACAGGAGAAAGAGTCACTAGATAGAGGAGCCTGGGTCCTAGTCAGCATGCAACTGGACTTGACATAAATGGGAAGTAAATTTCTTTGAATAAATAAATAAGCTACTGAGGTGTAGAGATTTATTGTTATAGCAGCTAAGGTGACCTTAATTAATACAAGTATTATTACAGGCTTATATAATACTGGCTCATAGATGTAACTGACTCAAAGTCACTTAAACAATAACAAGTGGGGCCTAGATGCAAACCCAAGTCCATCTTCAGAATGTTCTCTTATTCTATTCCCATGGTTTTAACTACTGTCTACATGCTAGTAGGTATCAGTTCTCCATTGTTGGTCCAGACCTCTTTTGGGAGGTCCAGACTATTATCCAGTAGGTAGTTGCCTACCAGTTTTCCCTACTTGAAAGTCTGTTATTCAGGCCATAAAGTAAGCTCTCTTAAATAAGGCTCCAGGATACAATGGATTAAGTGAGTAGGTTTTTTCCCCCCTAGAATAAGTGGTTGGAGTGGAGTGCTTGTCCGGCCTATCTGCTTCACTCACCCTTTGGTTCTTTCCATAGTGTTTTGCTGCCGTCCTTTAAGGGGTCGTCCCTTTGGCACAGTTAAAACTAACCCAGCTCCTGGTTATCCCAGAAGAAATGCAACAATTTTTTTTTTTTAAGCACATGACAGAGATTGCACACTTTGGTTCCTCTTCTACTATCAAGAGCTTAGCCACATGGATGGAGGGAGCCTGGGCATTGTGGTCACTCGTAGGTGGCTATGTGCTCAGCTGAAACAGTATTAGACGAAAGAGGAGGAGGAAGACTTTGAAGGATACCCATTGTTCTGGCACAAGCCTCTCAGATATTAAATCCCACTGGGTTTAGAAACACACCAGCCATCTACCCAAATTGACTTCGTATCTTGTATTCCCTCACGTGGTTAATGACCACGCCCCCCTCGCAGATGCCCAGAGACCAGGGTGATGCACTCTGACTTGTCCTTTCACCTTACTCTCCATTGCCAGTCATTTTCATCTCTTAAATATCTTTTGAAACTGCCCACTCCACTTAATCCCCTGCTACCGTCTTGCTCTGTGCCTTCATCATCTCTCACGTAGACTTGTAGAGTGGCCTCCTAACTGGTCACCCTGTCACCAACAGCAACCTGTCAAGGACATCCTTCACACTACCGTGAGAGTGATTTTTCAAAAATGCAAATCTGATGATCATTTTACTCCCTTTTTATGACCCTTCAGTGATTTCCCATGGCAGAAGTCCAAACTGCTTTGCAGCGCACAAAAGGCCCTCTGTGGTTTAGTCCCTGAATCTCTCCAGCCTCATTTCTGACCCTTTGCTATTCTCCTCCCCCAGACAGATCACCCCCACAGCTTCAGTCATACTGAGTGATGCCAGACTGTTTCATTTCTTTGGCTCTCTGCTCATGTGTTCCTTCTGTCTAGTTTTCAAGACCCAACACAGCTGACACCTCTTCTGTGACATTATCCTAACACTTCTCCACTCTTTCCTTATTGTGTTTCATTTATTCCATGAATGCTATGGAATATCTGTCCATTGTAGGCTCGTTGTATTAATCATTGGATGTGAAGAGCAGAAATAGATATGGTTCCTGCCCTTGTGGAGCTTACAGTCTAGTGGCAGAGTTGGACATCAATCGAATATTCCCGCAAACAAATGTAAAATAACAACTGTGACAAATGCTATGAAGAAGGAAAATGAGTGTGATGATAGCCCATCGTAGGAGAATTTGACCCAGCAAGGGAGTAGAGAAGTGACTTTCACCCAGGAAGTATGCTTAAGTGAAATATACAAGATGAAATAACCAGGTGAGAAAAATGAATTGTAGGCAGAGGTAACGGTGTGTATCAAAACTTTAGGTTAGGGGGAAATTTGGGATTGCAGAAGAGGAAAACATTTCCCTTGACACTCTTAGGGTCCCTGGATGGATCTGAAAATTAAACAAAGACAGATTAACAGGAGAAAAGCACACACACTTATTTAATCTAACTTTTGTGTGACATGGGAACCTTTATAAGGAAATGAAGACCGAAAGATATGGTTTGACCTGAATGGTTTTGTGCTGGGTTTGCTGAAGAGTGTAAAGTCGTGGGAAGGTATGAGAGGGCAAAAAGTGGGAGCTAAGTGAGTAAACTGGGGGAAACTTAGCAAGGAGTGTTCCTTTGGGTTCTTCTTCGTGTCCCTCCATCTTGGAGACAAAAACGTTCCTTCCCTCTGGGTATAGAGAGGGAACCTCTCACGTGAGGAAGACTTGCTTCAGGGGAGAGGATGGGGGGTGGTCAGAGGGACCTTTCTGCTTCTGCTATATTCTCAAACTCCTTCAGCTTAAAATATTCAGTATGCTAGGGCGCCATATTTTGGGGTCACACATCCCAAACCCCATCAGGATATATGAAGGGACTGAATAAAAGCAGGTTCAGTGAGGGTGTTGGTTTAAGGAATGAGGAACAGGATGAGACAGGAGAAGGAAGTAAGGGCAAGACTCTGAAGAACTTCACGAGCCTGTTAACAGAGGTTTCTCTTTGTTCTAAGAGGAATGGAAAGCCATTTACAATGAGGTAGAGAAGATATAATCAGTTTAATTTTTTTGAAGAATTCATTCTGGCCGCTGTGAGAAGGGTGAGTTTGATGGTTAGCAGAGTAGATGATGCTAGATTTGTTAGTTCAGGCTAGAGGTACTGGTATATTGAATTAGGGTTGTGATAACGGTGATGAATAAGTCATATTTAGGATTAAAGATGGTAGATGAGGGAGAAGGAGGTATCAAGGAAGATTCCCATATTCTTGGATGGAGGATAAAGCTTGTCATGGAGATAAGGAACACTTATATAGAAGAAAACTAGTTTGGAGAGAGTTTGAATGTGAACCGCCTTGGGGAATATCTAGAAGGAATCATTTCACTGGATGTTAAGCATACTTCTGTTGCTTCACATATACTGTATTATAATTACCTTTGTTTGTGTTTCTCTTTATTAGACTGTGAGCTTCTCAAAGGGTCGGAACAGCATATACTCTTTCCTCCCTCTCCTCCTCCTCCTCGCCCTCCCCTCCCCTTCCCTCCATCACCTTCTTCTTCTCCTTCTTCTCCTTCTTCTTTCCTTCTTCTCCCCCTCCTCCCCCTCCCCCTCCCCCAGCCTCCTCCTTCTCCTCCTCCTCCTTCTCCTCCTTATTCTCCTTCATCTTCATCTTATTCATTCTTGTATCCTCAATACCTACTGCTGTAATTTGCACATAATATTTTCCCAGTACATCTTTGTGAATAAATGATCTAACTGACCCCAAAGCCCACACAGTTTCTCTCACACCAGTAATAGGGGCAAGAAAACACTGGAAAGACAAGCTGGGGCTCAGTTGTAGTGTTTTAAATCCCTGGCTAAGAAGTTAAATTATGACACATGGTGTAATTAAGCCTTAAGTTTACAGCTACTTTCCAACCTAACCTTTGTTTCAAATACTGCTTCTGTTATTTTTAAAACCATATAATGTTTACTCAGGGACATTCTCTCCTAAGTAAGTCAAAACCAGTCAAGCTACAAGAACAACACAGAGATCATACTCTAAAAATGAACTATTCTTTATGTTGCAGGACTAAATGAAATTAGAATGAATCTACAGAAAGAGGGTTGGCAGATACAAAAGAAATGTAACCAGGCCTATTTATTTTTCCACTGTCTTTCTGTTCATTTTATTTTGGAGGTCAGCATTCAGTCATTAGGGCAGATCTAGAGAGGGATTCGGACATTTACATGGTCCATTGCTGGGCTCTTTTCACAGCATGGATCTGAAGCACATTCGCTGTTTCTTGGAGTCAGAGCGACAGAACAATACTTTGAACCTGCTGAATTTAGTCCTAACCACATAAACAGCCTCTATCTATGGTGAAACAAAGCTAAGTCTTTAAATTCCCTATGTAGTGTTTGGGGTATGGGCCCCTTAAAATTCACTGGACTCAGTTTGTACACAGTAATGAATGGTGCTTTTAGTTTCATTAACCCAGACTGGGATGAGATTTTTTCTACCGTAATCTTGAAATTGGAGAAATCATCCCTTATTATTTTATTGGAAATCTACATATTTAAGGTCCCATGACTCTCTTACCCCATGACATACGCAGATTACTGAGGCCAAAGGGTATTTTTTCCCCTTTGCATGCATTTTTGTGTGATTCCTTCTCTTCTCTTGGAAGATGGTATCATCCATATCTAATGTGAGCAGAGGGGAGAGTGGCTGGCCTGAATGAACTTACAGCTTCTTGCAGATCTTAATGATGAGAATGGGAATTGAGTAGCATGCGACTGATGGCCCAATCATATTGATTTTAATGACTGGCCATGGCAAGCATGACGAAATATAACTACGGACTCTGAGGCCAAGTCTCTAGTACAAAGCGTAGATCTGGTAGTTATCCAGTAACTTCCGACCACAGAGATGGCCAAGCTGAATGCAGATTCTTAGAACCGGCAGTATTTTCACTAAGAAGTTTAATAGCGCGATTCAGAGTCCAGGATCCAGAGTCAGACTTCCTGGGTTCATTTCTTCTTTAAGCCATTTACTAGTGGTATAACCTTGGTCCAGTAATACAACTCTTTGTTTCTCAGTTTCCCCACATTTAGGATGAGGTTAGTAATAGACTCATTGCATTGGGTTTTTGGGAGAATTAAAACCATTAATATCAGTAAAATGCTTTGAATGGGGTCTGGCACATAGTAAGTCCTAAATAATTTCTTGCTTATTTTTGTTACAATAGGAAGATGCTGAAGACGTGGGCTTTATAGAGACAAAGATAGATTTGTGAAAGCAAGGTCCGTGCAACTTTTGGTGATATGAAAAGAATTTTGAACTTTTTGGTGAAATATTAAATACATATCATCTACTTGACCTTTTAAACTGAATTGTTTCAGAGACTGCTTTCTATAAATACTCTCTAAAATTATTATGAGTATCAAAAAATATTCCAGTGAAGTTGGTGTCATTTAGTGAAGGTTAAAGACCTCAAGAAGATTTAGTTCAGTGAAGAGAAAGCCAAAGAAAATTCACCAGACCGGACCTAGAAATGGGTTTATTAACAATTTTAATAATATCAGCTGTTTATTGAGCACTTACTCTGTCACAGGAACTTTATTTAATCTTTAATTAAAACTTAAAACTTTATTTAATTTTTAATCATTTAACTTCATTTAATTCTCAGAAAATTCCAGAAAGTATTGTTATCTCCATCTTACATGTAACTAAACTGAGACTCAGAGAGGTGAGGTAGCATTTCGAGGTTTCAAAGCTGTTTAGTACCAGAACCAGGACTTGAACCCACTTATGACAAACTGCAAAGCCAGTATTTTTAACCTATATGATGAATTTCCCTCTATCTGCTAGTATTTATATTAATAGCTATCATCAACATGGCATTTAAAGTACTTTAAATGCTCTATGAGTTAAGCATTTTTTTTTTTTGGCCGCACCGTGTGGCATGCGGGATCCTAGTTCCCCCACCAGGGATTGAACTTGTGCCCCCCACATTGGAAGCACAGAGTCCCAGTTAAGCATTCTTGAAGTCCCAATTTTGTAGATAAGAAAATTGAAGCTTAATGAAATTGATTGATTTGCCCAGGATTATTCAGTAACTGCATATCCTATTTGTAAGACTCCAAGTTTTCTAATTTATCTACAACCATCTAATACTAGAGATTCTTGCTAATTCCGTACTTACCACCAACCCAGTGGGCTGATGTAGCTAGGGAGAGAGAGAGAGACAGCAGAAACACCAATGGGAAAGAAATTCAAAGAGGAAGTAAAGCAGCAAGGATGTGGGGAGAAAAGCAGAACCATAACTATCCTGCATTGTCTTTGCAAATCAGAAAAATCTCTCACTTGCCTGTCACATTCTCAGTAACATGACGACTGACTCCTTTAATTTTCTGTGTTTCCCTAATGATATCAAAATTATAACAGAAAAATATCTTTGTTAGACTTTAATAAGAACATTCTGACAGTTTGTCTGTTAAAATACTAAGGGATTATGGGGAATTGCTTTCCCCCTAAGTTTGTAAAATAGGATATTCATCCTCCCTATTACCATGTCATATTTCAAGGAAGCATCATTAGGGTCAAAACATTTAGCTTTTTGATTAAATATTGTCAGTAAGTTTAACAGATCCTACGGAAGCCATCTCACTTCTTTAAATGCATCAGGCAAATCATGGATTGTTATTAGTTTGGTTTGAATTAGTAGCAAATCATTATACTCTATTTGGGAACTTGCCAATGAGATGACAGCCAGAGTTAGGACCTGCCAGCGATCACTGTTATCCGTGGTGATGGCTTTATACATTCCTCTCAAGATAATTAAGGTACATATATCCATAAAATGCAAAAGTGCCTATCTTAATCTATTTTATCTATAGCACCTACATAGAATCCAGACACTTTAACAGGCTGAATAGGGACCAGGATCTTTGAAAAAAACACACGCTTAATAAATCTTTTATTCAGTCTTCCCTCCTCTCTGTACCCACTTATACCAAAAATTACTGCTAAGAAATAGCCTCTGCACTGGAAGTCAGCCTGCTATAAATGCATTTATTCATTCATTTATTAATCAACGTACACTGAGATGCTATCAAATTTCAGAGACTGTTCAGGGTGCTAGGTAGTAAATGGAACAGACAAAAGTCCCTGGAATTTAAGTCATGGAACTTAAATTCTAGTGGAGAGAGAGTGAACAATGTAAGTAGGTAAATATATAGGCTATAAGATGATAGTTGCTATGAAGAAAAGAAGGAAAGGAAGGGGATACAAAATGTTTGGGAGGGTGAAATTTAGATCAGTGGACAAGGAAGGCATCCGTGAGAAAGTGACTTTTGAGGGCAGGCCTAAAGGAAATGAGGAAGCCAGTCTTGCAGAAATCTGTGAAAACAGCATTTCAGGCAGAGGGAATGGGAGATACAGAGGACTGGTAGAAGGAGCATGCCTGCCATGTTTGAGCAAATTGGACAGCGGAGCTGGAGCACAACGAACAAGAAGACGGGTGTAGGAGATGCAACAGAGAGGTTATGGGGCTTATAGAGCCTGTGGGGCCCTGTAGGTGAGAATTTGTAGAATCTGACTTCCTATCAGGCCACAACCAGGTGGGTGGGGGCAGATAGGGAGGAGCTGTTGTGGAACATGCATGGATGGGACTCTTCATCTCAACTGACATTTATTGAATACCAGCCACATGGCACACACTGTGCTCTACTCTGGAGGCTCAAAGAAGAAAGATAAATACATCTCCCTCAAGTTATTCAGTCCCGTACAGGAGATAGAAAAGTAAATACTTAGGGACTTCCCTGGTGGCGCAGTGGTTGAGAATCCGCCTGCCGATGCAGGGGACACGGGTTCAATTTCTGGTCCGGGAAGATCTCACATGCCACGGAGCAACTAAGCCCATGCGCCACAGCTACTGAGCCTGCGCTCTAGAGCCCGCGAGCCACAACTACTGAGCTCACACGCCACAAGCACTGAGCTCAGGTGTGTAGAGCCCGTGCTCCGCAACGAGAGAAGCCACCATAATGAGAAGCCCGCGCACCACAACGAAGAGTAGCCCCCGCTCACTGCAACTAGAGAAAGCCCGCGTGCAGCAATGAAGACCCACTGCAGCCAAAAAAAGAAAAGTAAATACTTAAAAATGCTGCACTGAAACTTTCTTCTCCCACGTGGAGAATTTTACATCGGTATGAACAATGCCCAGCCGTATTTTCCCTAAAAGCTAAGAGAAGGCTCACAATGACACACAAAGGGACCCTCTCATTCAGCATCATGGAATGACTACCCGCTTCCTCACTTCCTCACATGCAACACATCTCCCTGGAGAAGAGATGATGCAGTTAACTGTAAAACTTCTTTGACCTCCATGCACAAGTGACACCCCATTCTGTGGAATAACAGTGTTCTTGAAATGTTGTAGATGAATTGAATTTGGGTCCAGTGAGTTATAGTCAGAATGAATTCTAAGACATTAGTCTGTGCTACTGAATCGATCACATATCATCTTGTGAAATGAAAAAGTACCTCATGTGTCAGTAAGGCTAAATTTTCTCACCCTGATAAAGTAAGAGTATAGCTGTAATCTGGAAGGACTAATTTTTTTTTAGCCTTGCCCAAATTTCCGTGTAGCAAAAGTGTAAGATCTTTCTGGCTGACAGGTTAGTATTGCATCCAGGTCAGGGGGATATTTTTTTCTTAGTTCTTCTTGGTTATTTTTTACTACCTAGCACTTATTTATATTTTCATATGTCAGACTAGCAGGAAACTTCAAAGTTTAATAATTTTTACTTTTTGTAATGTAGTGCAAGGAAAGATTCCTTATCTGTGTGGTGGGTCTTATCTTTAACTAGTGTTAGAGGTTCCACTCTCTCCCAGTCCAAATTCTTTTTTTTTTTCTAATTGTAGGTTTTTGTTTTGTTTCGTTTTGTTTTGTTTTTCCTGGCTTGCGGGATCTTGGTTACCCAACTAGGGATTGAA
Source organism: Phocoena phocoena (assembly GCF_963924675.1). Classification (NCBI taxonomy): domain Eukaryota; kingdom Metazoa; phylum Chordata; class Mammalia; order Artiodactyla; family Phocoenidae; genus Phocoena; species Phocoena phocoena. The sequence continues at coordinate 171,404,005 of NC_089219.1, forward strand.
CCTGGGCCATGGCGGTGAAAGCACCAAATCCTAACCACTAGACCACCAGGGAACTCTCTCCCAGTCCAAATTCTTAAAGGGAGGAATAGCAAAGGATTTCCAGGCATCCATAATCAACAGCAGTTTGCTGTTTGGTAACAAATTAATTGTATTCTTCCCAAATAAAAAACACTCTCATTCCCTCCCAAGGCCTCCAAAGTCTCTTTCCATTATAGCTTTGGTTTTAAGGTCAGATTTTGTCAGGTAAATCAGGTCCACAGGTGGATGTGGCTCCCTGGAGGGCAGTTCTTTGAAAATGGTTTCTCTTAATCTGAAGGCCTGTGAGCTAAAAAGGTAAGTTTCTGCTCCACCTGCACCCCCCACTCAATATATAGTGTATATGGGGATCAGATAACTGCTATAAATATTCCCATTTTAAAAGGGGGAGGAGGAATTGGGGCATGTAGTAGTCACTGATCCATAGCAATTCTGAAATTGAGCTGGTCCCGTGTTGCCAGTTTCTTGATAAGGGTCCAGTCTTGCTGCCTCAGAATGATTCTCGGGCTTTTGCCTCTACCCTTTAATGTCTTGGTTCCACCTTTGAATCAGTGTTCCTTTAAAAAAAAAGGCCCATGCTTTCAAGTGAGTACCTTTCTCAGCCTGTTTCCTGCTTGTTAAAAGTTGGGAATCTAAAGGCCTCTTTTCGTTTTCTATTGTCTCTATCCATTTTAGTCTCATCTGGAGCCCTTCTACCAATACAATTCTCTTGAAACATATGGGTTTCTCATGACTTATTGGCATTACTCTATCAGTCAAAAGCCTCACCTTCACATCTCTTCAAGATACATCCTTCTCTGTCTTGAGTCCTGTGTGAGGCTGCTATAGAATAACACTTAAGATGCTTGGGAGTTCTGTTATTTGACAGAGAGGGTCTATGACACTTTCTGTTGGAACCTTAGAAAGCCCTTGTATAGCTGAAAGTTTCTGTGGAGTACCATCTTAAATCTTTCTGAGGTCTTAACAAAGACTCTAGATTTGATCTTTATCTTGAAGCAATTAAGCTTTTCTTACTTTGAGAATCCTTTTTGAGAGCGACTAGAGATGAGAAACTGTTTCTTTTGAAACCCAGCAAATCCTGGATCTAAATTCTGCTAAAAAAAAGTAGAATAATCTTTTCATTAATCCATCTCTCTCTGTGTGTTTCTAGATGTGTTTTATTATGCATGTCTAGAAAAAGCCAGATAGCACTTTCAACATTCGGCCCAGAAATGTTAGTCATATCCTCAAGATTATTAGGTACTCTCTTTTCTATTTTCCATACTACTATAGGCAATAGTTTGTTCACTGTTCTGCTCATATGTAATTCAGCTGTCCTTTTCTCCAGACTTCCATGTATTTTCCTCTCTGTCCTTCAAGTTTTCATCTCCTTGAGGCCCTTCCAGCTTTCACTAACCATCTCCGCAAGGCCCTAACAACTCGTGCCTGCCACTTGGTCCCAAAGCCAATGTCACACATTTAAAATTTTTTAGACAGAATCCCACTTTTGGAAACAAATTCTACTCCAATTATATATGGGTATGTGAAAACTCACTTTAGTACTTAATGGCGTAAAACAAGCACTTTCTAAAAGAAACATTTTATTGAAGTATAGTTGATTTACAATCTTGTGTTAATTTCTGCTGTACAGCACAGTGATTCAGTTATACATATATCTACGTTCTTTTTCACAGTCTTTTCCATTATAGTTTATCACAGGATATTGAATATATTATATTCCCTGTGCTATACAGAAGGACCTTGTTGTTTATCCATCCTATATATAATAGTTTGCATCTGCTAATCCCAAACTCCCAATCCGTCCCTCCCCCACCTCGACAACCACTTTGTTTCACTCATAATTTTGTGGAACTGGAATTTGGGAAGAGCTTGGCTGGGCGGTTGGTTCTTGGGGTCTCTTCTGCAGTTGCCTTCAGAGGTTGGCTAGGGCTGTGCTGTGGTTACCTGAAGTAGGTCAAATGGGTCCCTCACATGGCTGACAGTTGATGCTGGCTGTTGTCTAGGGGCTCAGGTGGGGCTGTCAACCTGAGTGTCTGTGTATGACTTCTCCTTGTGGCATGGGCTTCCTATAGTATGGTGGCCAGATTCTCAGAGGGAATGTCTCGAGAGAGAGTGTTTCAAGAGACCTAGATAGAAGCTGCAAAGTTTTTTATGACTCAGCTTTGGAAGTTCCATAATGTCATTGCTGTTGAATTTTAATAGCTCTTATTCAGTGGGTAGAGCTATTGTCTCTTCATTGAGAAAAAGAACAAATACCTTGTGGCCATCTTTAATTTTCCACACTGATTTTCAGAGCCCTCCGAAACTACCCCACTTTGGGGGAGATATCGGTGACATGTATGTGTGTTTATTAGAGCCAGGAGCTAAAAATTTGGGAGGTTTTTCAGGGGAATCTGTGGCCCAAGGGAGGTACCTAAGGAATTCCAATTCAGAGAAGTCTTCTTGCTAGAAGCTTTTTGCTCTGAAAAAGTTCTGAAGTTTATGAAATTTTGTAAACCTTTAGAAGATGCCTTTCTTTTTTCTTCTTTGGCTTAGTTATATTGTTGCCATCATTTTGAATGCCATGGACTAATCTGTACCTAAATTTTGAAATTGTGTGAATCCCTGTCGGGATGATCCATTTGTTAAGTTCAGGTGGACAGTCTACCCTATTTTACAGTCTCCAGCAGGACTTAGTGACCTTTTAACAGTAGTGTATCAAAATCTTGACCTTTTGTTTTGGAGAGCTGGGTGCTAAGAAGGCTGGCGTGGTCATACCCCATGTGGGAGGGCGTGTGGCAGGCTCCCGAGCTAATACCATCCATGGAGGCTTAATGGTTCTCCAGGTGCATGCTGGAAGGGAAGAAAGAAGGGGCCCAAGGCAATTCATTGAGTCTGTCTTTGCCAGTCTTTGTGTCATCCTGGGCTCCATCTCCAATGACTGACTTCCATCCTACTTCTTAAAGAGGGACCTGGCCCTAGGGTACTTTCTTGTATAGCTGCACACTGGAGCTGACAAAACAAACAGACAAAGAAAAATCAGGACTCTTCTGGAAGAACTTGGACATTTCCCTCTAACCCTGAATGGCATTCATGAAAAGATGGGAATGGATGTAGGGCTGAGTAACGGGGAAAAAACTAAAACCAGGAGTCACTTGGGTAAAATTCAAGATCAGATGCACGCAATGGCTTGGAGACTGAGAATTCATGACAAAAATCAAAGTGTGATTTCCTGTGGTCAACAGTAAGCTAGGTTTGGAGGATGAGATCAAGGAAAAGCCAAACAGGCAAAGGTTTGCTATGGTTATGAGCAAGCTGTAGTTCTGTGAATCAGGAGCACAGAGTGGTTAAAGCAGCTGTGTATTGGAAGCCCAAACAGACAAGTCTAGGTGATTTGAAGGGATTTCCTGAACACAGAGGCGGTAGAGTGGTTTGAACTCACTCTGATCAACTGGTAGCTGCTGTTCAGAGTGCTACGTGGAGCACAGTCTGAGACCCTGTTTGGTGTGTGCATGACAGGTCGCCATGATTGATTAGCTGCATCTTCCATGGATTCCTAGGCTGGGTGGGGTCGGCAGCCAGTGCGCCATGTGGTTGCCGTCTGAGCTGATGAAGAGGAGGCAGGCACACGGACTCCAGGATGTGGCCATGGACGGCTCTCTAGTGAGTAATAAAGTAGGCTACGTGAAATGGCTTGGAATTAGAAACTAATTGAACAGGGATGATTTACCCTTTAAAAAGATCAGAGTTCACCCACCTCATTTTAAAGACCCTTGAAGGATATGGTGTGTTCTGGAAGCCAGAAATTAAAATCTCTTAGAGTTCACTAACACCAGAGCTATGATTCATGAACTATGGCTGTTTTGCTGCTAGCCTCTTTGATATTTTTGGCCTTTTTTCCACTCATGTTTTTTAACTTCGCTAACTTCACCTAACTCAGTTCCCCAGTTTTTTCCTTGAACACCAGATGACTTAAGACTTCCTTCCACCTAGAATACTTGGCTCCCTTGGCTATGAGGGCAGGTGGAGGAGATGAAAGCCACCTCCCCTAGGCCCCAAGGCAGGGGTGTGTCTGGTGATATGGGGAAATGTGTAGTTTAGGAAAGTGCTTAAGTAGATTTTGATACGGTACCTGGTGAGAGTATCCCCCTTCACTACCATTAAAAATTAGGAATTTTTGCTATTTCCCAAGCTTCTTTGTTGATATATCCAGAACTAATGGGTGCTTCATCTAGTTCAATCCAGAACATAAGCAGACACATCTGAATGCATTTGATTGTAAGGAAAACGACCTTGGCTTCATACTTCTTGCCTGTGCTTGAGATGGTCTCTGAATCTGGACCTGTAGGTGTTGAAAGGAGTATTTGTAACAGAGTGTAGGTTTGTAGCCAGTTTCCTTTGTGGCTTTTCTCTATGTCCATGTAAAGCAGCCTTGCATAGCATCTAAATGGAAGGTGACTGTCACTGTCTTGGAATATTCTCTTCCCTGGTTTATAGACATTCATTCCCGAGCACCTTGGTGGAAAAATCAAGCCAATGCCTTTCTCTTGTGCACTTGCTGTTGTCCAAAATCAGTCTGATGGATAAAGTCCTTGTCTTTTAGACTATCCCATTGCATTTTTGGGTATGGGCTACCAGATATCACAATTTAACATATGTGCCCGTGCAATCTGTTGTAAATAGATTATTGTAACAATTATTTGAAGATCCATGAGATTTATTTAAAAAGAGTTCTGACAAATACCATCAGAAAGCTCTAATGAACTCTGGAAGTCCAAGTGGTGGAGAAATTATACATATAGGAGGAGATGGGTGATGACCACGAGGAGGTAGCATTTAGGAAGAGATCGAAGGATGTCTGGGATTTTGATGAATGGAAATAGTGCTAGAGCATAAGAGAGAGTCCAAGGTTTGGACATGGTGGCAGCTCTGTCTGGTTTTGTTTGAGTAGGTTAAGCTTAGGAGAAAAGCCAGGAAAGATTTTTACACACTGTAGAGAGACCTGAATGCCAGTTTGGGGTATTCGTTTTTAATTTGGTAAGTTATGGGGAAGTACTGAATTTTTTAAAGCACAGCGGTAATATTATCAGAGTCGGTAACAACATGCTTTAAATAGAGTTCATCTCAAATGGGCCACTCTGTTTATGAAGATTTTTATCTATATAAGGACATAAATATGTACATATAAATTTCCACAGCCAAAGGAAAAGGTAGTATTTTATGGCATAAAATTATATTTTTTGGCTCTGACTCAGCAGTCATAACATCTATTTCCAAGCATAAGAAAGACAGAAAACACTCTTTATAACGTCTTAAATAATTGTATGGAGGCCGGTGCCATGGCCCTTGTGCATAAGTAGCTCACAGTGAATTTTAAGGGGTTTTTAAAAAATACATTTCAGCATTAAGTTTGGACATAGAAACAGACCATATATCTAATAGGTAACTTCTCTGTGAACTTCCAGTCCCACTAGGTACAATGAAATGTTCATATACGCATTTAAATGCAACTATTTAGAAGAACTTGTACCTTTTCCTATGTCGGTGGCCTAATAAAACAAACTTTACAAACTAAGCCAAGAGGGAAAAAAGTGCGATATCTATAGATAAGTGCCAGCTTCCAAGCAGAAGGGGGCGACTAGAAATCATACTGGACTCTCTATCAGGGAAGTATTGGCATTTGATTGTCATGAATAAGTTTTGGGTGTACTTTGAATGCTGGGTAATGTCCTCACTAATAAATTAATGTCACCTAAGCTATTAATCCAGGGCAGAAAAGTCGGAGTCACGCAGGGGCTGGTGAACATAAGCAAGGGGTCTTATCAAGTGTTTTTAGGAAGAGGAGATTTGAATTACTGTTATTTACTTATCTTTAATTTTTCTGATGTAACATAACAGAGTTATTTTTCTTCCAAGTTCTAAATAAGGCAGACTGTTAACATCATCCAGAGGATACTGAAATTACTGATGTTTGAGTTCTCCTGTAATATCTCTGCTTAGCTTGCAAAACGGATTAATACGTGGAAAATGATCAGTCTAATCAATACACCCAGATCTTTTAATACTGTATTAATTGTTTCAGTCTGTTAAATTTCTCAGTTCCAGGTAGATGGTAAGTGGAGGGGAGGGAAGACCCATTTTTAAACCATGATAGGCTCACAGAACGTGGTAACAGCATAAAACTCAGAAAAATTTATTGTTTGCCAAAAATAATTTTTACAGCGTTTTCCACTTCAGAGTGATAGGAGTGAGTTTGGCACAATTCAAAGTCAGGCAAAGGAGCTTGTCAAGGTTAAGGCAGTAAGGCTGGAGACTGGGTTATGATCACGGGGGAGGGTGGCAAAATTCAAAGCCAAGTGTCTCATGTCAGCAAACTTAAGGCTGGCTGAGCAGCTTGGGACAGGAGACCTGATGTTGCCAGGAGGAATGCTAAGGGAATTTTTGTTTCCAAAAACCCCTCTCTTAATAAGTGAGGCTCTTTATCCTAGATGATTCAGAGCTTTTCTTTTTCTGTTATTACCTGTGCCTAAACCAAAACCATCAATGGCTTTTGCAACACTGTCATCTCAGTCAATACTTAACCAAATACCTTCAGGAGCTAGTCATAGAATCACTTATAAACAAGCCCACTGAGACTGGGTGGTGTGAGTGTGTGTGTGGTGAGGTGTAAAGCCGAGGAGCTTCCTGAGCTGTGATGAAGCAGAGAGGGTCTACCCCGGGGTGGGGGGGAAGTCTGGCCTGAAGACTGCCATTCAGTCAAAGAAGCTCCCGTTTCATCTCATATATCACGATCCCAAATACTACTACTTTCAAAAACAGTGGTTTTCTTGCTTGAAAATTGTTTGAAATCTATTGCTCAGAGTCTATTACATTTGAAGACTTTTACCTAATCTCAGGGTTTATTGTTGTTGTTATTGTTTGTTTGTTTTGGTCTTTGGAAGAAAGCATATTTTTGTATTCCTTAGCAATTAAGTCTTTCAATTTGGGGATGTTGCATTAATGTTTAATTTTTACATAGCCAGATGAATTCACCATAATCTAATTTGGTCACTGATTTAGTTCTTAAAATGGTTAAGTGCGTGGTCTCAAGGTTTATTTTATCTATCTAGAATGTGAAATAAGGTGAAGGTATTTTTATTAGTTTCTACTTCAAGAAACCTCTAGCCTTTACCCCTAGGAGACTTCCAGGTCACGTAGCCCAACAACGTCACATGGTTGGAAATCATGGGACAGAAAAACTGAGATCTGAAGCTAGAGGTGGGCTACTAGGAAGAGGCAGGTGCTGGCTGATTGCGCGTAGGTGGGGGGGTGGAAGTCTAAGCAGGAGACGAGTGCGCAGAATCTGTTACCATGGAGACGGAGAGGCGCTTCTGCGCGTCAGAGAAGTTCAGAGAGTGGTATATGGTTGGTGGCAATTCCAGCCAGCCAGGGAGTCCAAGGAAGACCAATCATTAGCAACCTGGACCCATGCACAAGGCCAGCATTCAGAAGCCAGGTTCAAGTACCCAGAACTTGCCGATTAAGGATCGGGAGAACAACTCAACCCAAATCCTGGCCCCGCCCTTTACTAACTCATGGCTCTGCCCAAGTTATTTAATCTCTCTAAATTGCAACTTATGTAAAGTTATAAAAATGAGATAGTGCCTACCTTGTAAGGGTATTGTGGTGTTAAAAATAATAAAACAGGGCTTCCCTGGTGGCGCAGTGGTTGAGAGTCCACCTGCCGATGCAGGGGACACGGGTTCGTGCCCCGGTCCGGGAAGATCCCACATGCCGCGGAGCGGCTGGGCCCGTGACCTATGGCCGCTGAGCCTGCACGTCCGGAGTCTATGCTCCGCAACGGGAGAGGCCACAACAGTGAGAGGCCCGCGTACCGCAAAAAAAATAAAAAATAAAATAAATAATAATAAAACACTTAGCACATGTCTGAACCACACTAAGAGTGCAACAAATGATAGCTTTAAAAAAATGTTGGTTATTAGGGTTATGCCTAGAGCAAAGTGGAGGTCTGATTTTAGAAACAAGGGGTTCAGTTACCGAAAGTAGGATACCCGGTGAGTATAAGACCAGGAAAATGATTATTATGACATGATATTGAGCCCTCTTAGACTGCCCCTGACTAGAGATCAGGATGGATATCACGCTTAGAATGGATCTGAATTTGCATGTGAATTTGATGGGGTCTCTCTGGGAATGAGAGGGTCACAAAGACGAGGAACTAGATGGGATATATTGCACTTTAATTATCCAACTGAAGTCACACGGAGCCATGCTTAGCCTGTGATCCTTCAAAAGCACTTTTCTAGAGACTAACCCATCATGTGAACTTTTCCCAAGATTTGTTCCTGCCCAGGAAACCTCACCTGTAAGGAAGAGTTTTAAGATGAATCTCAAATCACAGTGTTTATAACACTTTTTTTTAATCGCAAAATTCAAAATATCCGATGTGAAAAGTATGATGAATGGGAATACCTGTCTTTTTCATGATGATGTCACTGTTTTCTTCCTTATACTGAAGCCCAGCGTCCTGTGCCACCCAACACTTGCTGCTCCAGACTTTTTCCTACCTCTGTCTCCACTTCAAGACACTGCAGTTCTCTGGCTTCAAAACCTTGCTAGGGGACTCATCAACTGAGAGGACAATGAAGTCTCACTCTTATCTAGTCCATTATCATTTACAAAGCGCTTTGCCCCTTTGATCTCATTTATCTCCCCCTCAACTGGTGAGGCAGGAATCACCTCCATTGAGGAAATGAGGCTCAGACAGTTGAATTGCCCAAGGTCACTCAGCTGCAAAGTGATATAGCCACATCCAGAAGCCAGATTTTCTGAATAGAAGCTCTGTGACTTTTTCTACTTTGCCATGTTGACTGCAAGCTGCTGGTGGCTTATTATGTGCTCCCCTCCTGTGTCATTGTGGGGTATTTTTTAAATTACAATAACGGGTTAGTTTCAGGTATGCAGCAAAGTGATTCAGCCATATATACATACATATCCATTTTTTTTCAGATTCTTTTCCCTCACAGGTTATTACAGAATATTGAGTAGAGTTCCCTGTGCTATACAGTAGGTCCCTGTTGGTTATCTGTGTTATATATAGTAGTGTGTGTGTCATTGTGTTTTAAACAGTGGCCTCCAGGGCTTTCGCCAGTTCACTAGGTACCAGCCCTCTGCACTCAGCTCTCAAAATGTGCCATCCACACCAGCACTGTTCACAGGGGCTCCGGGGGATGAAAGAGGCTGTCCTGTCTCTGATTTCATTTTCCTCTTGAGTCAAAGATAAGTATGTGATAGATGTCAGAATTTGTGAAGCTTAAAAGGGAATAGGCACTGAGGGAAGAGCAGCGTCCCAGAATGTTTTGGGTGCAGAGCCTTGTTCTAGTAACAATCATTGTGTATTATTTTGTGATAGCATCCAGGATCAGAGCAAACAGAGGGATTTCTTTTTTCTTTTTCAAAATAAGTCAGATCAAGTTGCTCCTCTGCTCAGAGCTCTCATCTCTCTGATCTCATCCCCTGTCTTTTTCCAGTGCCCTGTCCTGTCCCACCCCTGATTCTGCCTCAGCCGCTTGGGTCCGCTTGCTGTTGCTTGAACAGAGCAAATATGCGGGTATGTCCAGGCCTTTACACTTGGGGTTTCTTCCTGCAATGCAGAAGAGATTACACTTCCTTCTTTGGGCATGAGGAAGCCACTTTAAGATTGTGAGGCAAGGAGGGGCATTAGTCACGCATGTAATCATTCTCTGACGTAAATACAATCATGTCATTCCCCTTTAAAATCCTTCACCTGCTGCCCATTGCGGCATGACAACCAGATTCCCTAAACCGGCGGAGGATTTCTTACTCTCTGCTTCCCCTTTCAGATTCCAGCAATGCCAGCAGAGGGAGGATGCTTTAGCCTGTTCTTCCCATCAGCAAGCCCAAGAAAACATAATACAGTAGGAAACTTAGCAGAACTGTGTGCTTATGTATAAACCAAGCTTCAAGACACATCTCCAACCCAAACCTTCCAGATTGGGTCCTTAAACCCTTCAACAGAGAATGACAGAAGCCCCGCTGAACAGCACAGAATTATCTGGAGTCTCTACTCACAGCATGTTTTCCCCTCTGCCAAGAAAGCCCTCTGTTCTTTTTTATTTTATTTAAAAATTTTCCCTAGCTTTATTGAGATATAATTGACATATAACATTGTATAAGTTTGCGGTGTGCAACGTAACGATTTGATATGTATATCCATTGCAGAATAATTATCACAACAAGCTTAGTTAAACTATCCATCACCTCACATAGGTGCTATTTTTTCATTTTGGTGGTGAGAACTTTCAAGATCTACTCTCGTAGCAACTTTAAAATATACAATACTCTATTGGCAACTATAGTCACTGCGCTAAGCGTTACATCCCCAGAACTTATTCATCTTATAACTGGAAGTTCATACTCCTTGACTGCCTTCACCCATTTCCCCCCATCACTAACCCCTCGCCCCTGGCAACCACCAGTTTGTCCTCTGTTTCTATGAGTTCCATGGTTTTGGGGGTTTTTTTTTGTTTTTTTTTTTAACATCTTTATTGGAGTATAATTGCTTTACAATGGTGTGTTAGTTTCTGCTGTATAACAAAGTGAATCAGCTATACGTATACGTATATCCCCATATCCCCTCCCTCTTGCGTCCATATTTTTATATGCCACATACAAGTGGAATTTCTCTGTCTTTGTCTGATTTACTTCACTTAGCATAATGCTCTCAAGTTTCATCCCTGTTGTTGCAAAGGGCAGTATATCCTTCTTTTTAATGGCTGAATGATAATACATATATAATTATAATTGTATTTATATTATACATTATATTATTATATTATAACATATTATATATATAATTAAACACTTAGATTGTTTCCATGTCTTGGCTATTTTAAATGCTGCTTCCGTGAACATAGTGGTGCAGATATCTCTTTGAGATGGTAATTACATTTTCTTCAGATGCGTACTCACAAATGGAATTGCTGGATCTTAAGGTAGTTCTGTTTTTATTTTTTTTAGGGAACTTTCATACTGTTTTCCATATGGCTGCATCAATTTACATCGCTACCAACAGTGTACAGGGGTTTCCTTTTCTCCACATTCTTGCCAACTTTTGTTACCTTTTATTCTTTTGGTAATAGCCATTCTAATGGGTGTGAGGTAATATCTCATTGTAGTTTTGATTTGCATTTCCCTCATGATTAGTGATATTGATTGATTGTATTGATACCTGTTGACTTTTTGAATATCTTCTTTGGAAACATGTCTCTTCAGGTTCTTTGCCCATTTTTAAATTAGATTATTTGTTTTTTCTATTGAGTTGTATGAGTTTCTCATATATTTTGGAAATTAACTTTCATCAGATATGTGGTTTGCAAATATTTTCTCCCATTCCATAGGTTGCCTTTTCATTTTGCTGATTTTTTTTTTTCTCTGCAGAAGCTTTTCAGTTTGATGTGGTTCCACTTGTTTATTTTTGCTTTTGTTGCTTGTGCTCTGGGTGTCATGTCCATAAAAGTCACTGCCAAAACCAGTGTCAAGGAGCTTTTTCCCTATGTTTTCTTCTAGGAGTTTCACAGTTTCAGATCTTACATTTAAGTCTTTAATTTATTTCAAGTTAATTTTTCTGAGTGGTGTAAGATTGGGGTCCAGTTTCATTCTTTTACATGTGAACATCGAATTTTCCCATTAATTGAAGGGATTGTCTTTTCTCCATTGAGTGTTCTTGGCTCCCTTGTCAAATACTAGTTCATTGTTTATGCATGGGTTTATTTCTGGGTTCTTGGTTCTGTTGCATTGGTCTTTGTGTATGTTTTTAGACCAGTACCATACTGTTTGATTACTATAGCTTTGTAGTACAGTCTGAAATCAGGGAGCCTGATTCGTCCATCTTTATCTTCCTAGGATTGCTTTGGCTATTAGGGGTCTTTTATGGTTCCATATGAATCTTAGGGTTTTTTTTTTTCTATTTCTGTAAAAAGTGCTATTGGAATCTTGATAGGAATTGCATTGGATCTATAGATTACTTTGAATAGTATGGACATTTTATTATTAATTCTTCCATTCCGTGAACATGGGGTATCTTTCTATTTATCTGTGTCTTCTTCAGTTTCATTCATCAAGGCCCTCTCTTCTTTTTTTTTTTTTTTTTTCCCTCTCTTCTTTATTCTCTTTTTCTCTACCTTATCAGCTGCCTTGCTGATTTTACTAATCCTCCAAGATCATGCTTGGCCTTCTTTGACCCCATCCCATGCCCTGCTACGTTAGGGGCCCTCTTCTGTGCGCCTGTATAGTGCACATAATATACATTGAAGAAGTTATCTGTTTATGCACCAACCTCCTCCAAAGACCAAGAGCTTCTTGTAGACACATCCATGTCAGATTTACCTTGGGTATGTGAATGATAGATTAGAAAAATATTGCTTGGAATACAGTTGGTTTTTAAATAAATTATTTTTAAAGAATAAATGACAAGATCTAATCTTTGGAAAGATTATTCTGAGATCTGAGTGTAAGTAATTGGCCAGATTTCAACTAGGAGTTGCACAGAAGGGGTGGGAGGTAATTTCATTAGCCCAGGCAATACCCCAGGGAAACCTGAACTTGAGAAGTGGCAGCTCATACTCTGTGGGCCCTGGTTTCCTCACCTGCAAAAGAGGAGTTTTAACAGCATCTGCGTCATAGGATTGTCATGAGGATATACCATGCTGAGAATGCAACACATATGATTATTTTAAAAAATATTAGCATTAGTCCTATATAGTGGTGAGGATCACAGCTCTGGGCCGTGCTGCCTGGATTGACTCTCAGTTTCCAGAGTTCCTTGCTGGTTGGATCCCAGCAAATTTCCTAATCTCTTCGTGCATCAGTTTTTACATCTTTACAGTGGAAAGAATAATAGCACTTAATTCATAAGTTGTTGTAAGATTTATATGAATTGATGCATGTACAGCATTCAGACCTGGCATGTAGCAACACCTTAATAAACGTTAATTTGAAACACATACACACAAGAGTGGAAAGAAAAATTGTTGAGAGGGAATCAATATGAATTTATAACCAAGTGAAGTACATGTGGATGGATATGTAATTGTTGGCCTAGAGTAAGGTAGGAGAAACAATCTGAGGTACATTTGGTTTGGGGGCTGAATGACCCTATGGATAATTGATACCTTGAACCAAGATTGGGAGCAGAATAGAATAAATTTGAGAAGTTGGGCCAACATTAATTCAGCTTTGTATCTGGTCTGTTTGAAATGGTGTTGAGTTTTTATGTATTAATGATAAGCAAGGAGGTTGGGATTTCAGATGTAGAATTTATGATTTAAGAATTATTAATGTATAAGTATTAAAAATAATAATAATTGATATTTATTGAAAACTGTGAACTCTGTGCTAAACATTTTGTATGCCTTATCTCACTTAAGGCTCTCAGCATCCCCAGGAGAAAGGTACTATGATCAGCTTCCTCTCACAGATGGGGAAATCAGGCCCAGAACAGACAAGTAACTTGCCCCAGGTCACCTGATGAAGTGGTCAGCAAGGGTTTGACTCCAGGCAATTTTATGCTGGAGTCTACACTCTTTATTCTTTTTTGGACTATTTCCAAGGCAAAGGCTGAAGCTATGAGGTTGACCAAGAGAGCATGGTGAGAAAGGATGTGTCCGATAGGGATGGTTTTGACCTAACCTTCCACTTTCTTTTACTCAACTTATTGCCAACAGTTCCCTCTTTGTAAAACAAAATAGTAAGGACTCAATAGATGTTGGGTGAGTGAATGAATACTTTGGATGTTAGAGGTTCAGGCTTTGTGGCCATACACTAGAGGAAGGTTCACTGGCTCAGGCTGTCTTAACAGCAAGGTACTCAAACGCACAGTTCACAAAGAAAACCCGATGCATCAGAATCACCTGGGGTGGTTTCTTAAAAACAGACTCCCAATTTCCAGCCCTGACCCACTGCAAAGCGAATCGGGGTCAGCCTGGCATTCCGTGTCCTTAATAAATGCCTGGGAGATTCAGATGGGCAGCCAGTTTGTTACCCACTACACTGACCAACCAAGTTTGCCTGGGATTGAAATGTGGTATTTTTGTTACATAAAGTGCAGCCATAAAGGAATGAGATTGGTTTTCTTGTGTGTGTCCTAAACCAGCTGATGACTTTAAAAGAGGAATTCCCCAAATGTTTAGAGCAATCACAGGCTCGGTGAGGTAATTACGTAGCCTCCCCAAGTGACTGTTTTGTAGGGAAATGCTCATTTGGATTTGTAGTTTCTGGTGTGTTTAATAAATCCACTTTCATTACTAAAAGAGCGTCCCTTCAGAAATACGGTTTTTCTGGATAAAGAGGAAAACATAGAGGAGCAGAGCATTCATCCGACATTATTACTATGTGTTCTCCACTTCATCGTTACTCTCTGTGTTTGGAGAGGAGTCAACTGGGTCATTTTCTGAGCTCCATGGACCAGCATCATTCCTGCGTATATTTGAATTGTTCACAACACTTTGACCTTTACCAGAGAACAGCTCTACATTGATGCCAAGCGTTGTTATTATATAGTAGAGCCTTTGTGAAATGGTGGGGGAGGACCCAACTACACCTGTATTACACCTGACTGCCATTAGAATTCTATAGAACATTTCTCAGAGTATGATTTGACCTATGGAGGATCTGAATCCAGGTAATGATGAACCTTGCTATATCAGGGGTCTGCTGAATTTTTATATCTTAGCTTGGTCTGGTTTGGTAAATGCAAAAGAGTTTCTGGGCCTGATACATTAGACCTCTGTGCAGTTAGTTCTTGGCTGTCCACATTTCTAGTAGATTTCACATATACTGTTGGAAACATGCACCATATATACTTTATCTCACAATAATTACACCGAAAATTAAAAAGAATCAATTCCAGTTTCACAGTATGTTGGCTTAACCATTTTTTTTGCTCTGCATACAGGTCTAATTGCTTTAATTCTCATTTTATCTTTCTATAAGGTAGGGATCATATTCACTTCATTAGATCATTGTAAGCGATAACTAGAATTAGAAAAGATTTCCTTAAAGGGGACATACCTGTGGAGAAGGTTCCTTCATTTGAATTCTTGCAGGCATATTTCTTTTTGGCCCTTCATTCAGTCCTTTAATACATATTTATTGAACACCTACTTTGGGCCAGTTACGCTTCTAGGTGCTGGAGATCTCACTGGGAAAAATTAGCCAGAAAATGCCATGTCTCATACAGCATCCAGACATAGAGGACGAGGCAAACAGTAAAGGGAATAAATAAGTCAGTTACAAAGTATGTGAGAAGCCGTTAAGGCTACAGGGAAAACAAAGCAGGAAAAGCAGGTGGGGAGCAGGTGGTGATTCCATTTTTTTAAAATTTTATTTTTATTGGGGTAGAGTTGATTTACAATGTTGTGTTAGTTTCAGGTGTACAGCAAAGTGATTCAGTTATACATATACATATATTCACTCTTTTTTAGATTCTTTTCCCATATAGGTTATCCCAGAATATTGAGTAGAGTTTCCTGTGCTCTACAGTAGGTCCTCACTGGTTATCTATCTAATATATAGTAGTGTGTGTCTGTTCATCCCAAGCTCCTGATTTATCATCCCCCCCATGTTTCCCCTTTGGTAACCGTAAGTATGTTTTCGATATCTGTAAGTCTGTTTCTATTTTGCAAACAAAAGTCTTCTTTAAAAATTAGATTCCACCTATGAGTGATAGCATACGATATTTGTCTTTCTCTTAGGGGGCTCCTCTCTGAGAGGGTAACACTTCAACAAAATCCTGAGGGAAGTGAGGACAGCCAGGGCAGCTTTTATGGAATAGCATTCCATGGGACATTAGTCCTAAGAAATGCTGAGCTTAAAAAGTGTCTCACTATTTAATAGGTTGGGAAATACATTTTAGAGATTTATAATGCTTGTTAGCATATTAAATAATTTGAAAAGACCTGCTAGAAAGAAACCTATTTAACTCAAACATATTTACGAATATTTCCTTTCCTCCCTCCCCCCTCCCCTCCCCCTCCCCTCCCCCTCCCCTCCCCCTCCCCTCCCCCTCCCCTCCCCCTCCCTCCCCTCCCTCCCCCTCCCCTCCCCCTCACTCCTTCCCCCCTCTCCTCTCCCTCCCTCTTCCACCCTCTCCTTCTTTCCTAATAAGCCAGAGCAGCCACCATAGCTCTAAACCAACCCTCAAATGTGCACACAACCCTGCTGACTGATGATCACTAGGGCTTCCGAGGCAGAGCAGTCCAGGAAAAATGCCTCCATTCTGGGACCCTGGACCTAAGTATGAGACCTGCATCTGCTACTTTGTCCCTCAGCAAATTGAACTTTCCTTATTTTTGGTTTCATCATCTCTAAGTTGGGCATCATAAGAATGCCAACTAGGTGGGGTTGTTGTAAGGGTTAAATAACACCCAGTGTTAATGCCTTTCTGAACTGTAGAGTCCTCCAAATACAGGTGTCTTATGTGCTTCTTTATTCACTGTTTTGGAACCTGGGATGAGTCAGTCCAAGGATATGACCCTGTCTGGGCTTCATGTATAAAGAGCTTGCCAAAGGGGCATTGAAGGAGAAAGAATGAACATTCAGCGTCTGTGAGAGAGTGAAGAGCTGCCCTCCTGCACCAGAATCCAAACCCGGAGCCTTATTAGTATCAGGCTTCAGTCAGCTAAAGTAATGAATCACAGGCCCATTTCTTTACATGAGCTAGTGGTTCCCAAACTTGGGAGCATACCAGACTCACTTGGCAGTTTTAAAAACATACTGTCGCCTGTCTCCAACCCAGACATTCTGACTTTCTTGCTGTGGGCTGTGACTTGAGCATCAGGACAAGCTTTCCAAGTGATTCCGGTACATGGCAAAGTTTGGAGGCCACTGATTTAAGCCAATCCCTGTGAACCTCCTTTTCAGCAGCCTGGTCAAGAAAAAAGCTTCTGTACCAGAATGTTCATTGCAGCTCTATTTACAGTAGCCAGGACATGGAAGCAACCTAAGTGTCCACTGACAGATGGATGGATATAGAAGATTTGGCAATATATACAATGGAATATTACTCAGCCACAAAAAGAAATGAAATTTAGTTATTTGTAATGAGGTGGATGGACCTAGAGTCTGTCATACAGAGTGAAGTAAGTCAGAAAGACAAAAACAAATACCATATGCTAACACATATATATGGAATCAAGAAAAAAAAAAGGTTCTGAAGAACCCAGGGGCAGGACAGGAACAAAGATGCAGATGTAGAGAATGGACTTGAGGACACGGGGAGGGGGAAGGGTAAGCTGGGACAAAGTGAGAGAGTGGCATGGACATATATACACTACCAAATGTAAAATAGATAGCTAGTGGGTAGCAGCTGCATAGCACAGGGAGATCAGCTCTTTGCTTTGTGACCACCTAGGGGGTGGGATAGGGAGGGTGGGAGGGAGATGCAAGAGGGAGGGGATATGGGGATATGTGTATATGTATAGCTGATTCACTTTGTTATAAAGCAGAAACTAACACACCATTGTAAAGCAATTATACTCCAATAAATATGTTAAAAAAAATAATAATAATTTTAAAAAAGAAAGAAAGAAAGAAAGAAAAGCTTCCAAGTAGATCATTGTTACAAATCAGTGAGTTAGATTCTTTTTTTCTTCTGGGAAGGAAAACAAGGAAGAAGGAAGAAAGGGAGGGATGGAGGGGAGGGAGGAGAATTTGTGTTTATCAGTTGCCTCTTTGGACAAGGCATTGTGCCTTCATGTGCATTTAATCTTCCCAATAACTCTGATACTTATATAGTATGATCCCACTTTAAAGATGCAATCACTGATCCTAAAGAGCTTAAGATATTTCCTAAGGAATTTGAAACAGGACATTGGTCCTGTTTTTCTTGGTCCCTTCCACCACACAGTGACAGCCATTCAACTTTTCTTTAGGCTAACAATGCTTCCCCCACCCTGTTTTTTCTCTCCTTAGCTTTCTGGTAAAACCTGGTATGCAGCATTTCTGTATCAATGGCAAATGAAGTCAGTGTTAACATTTTTTTTGGAGGGAGAGGCAGTTTTGCATTTTAAGCTTAAATATGATGGGGAAATGACATACTTTATTCCCTTATAATAACTGTACACATAAGGCAGCTTAATTAACAGTAAATGTAGGAGTTTTCTGAGAGAGGCCCTTTCTAAGCAAAGCACCCGTACCCTATAGCTTCGGGCCTGTCAGTAAGGCTGGTCCTGTTTTTCCATTTCCCAGATTAGCTAAAGACTTCATGGAATAGGAACAGATGCAGGCAAATGCTCTCCCTTAATAATAGTTTATTCACTGAACATTTACGGAGCACCTACTGTGTGCTAGGCACTAAGAATTAAAAGAGAAGTAAAACATGTGTGACACTAAAGGCGGTTACAGCGCAGCAGCAAAGACAGATGTAGTAAAACCATAATTAAAATACGGTAAGTATAGTCGTGGAAGCCCATTGACGGAGTAAAGAGGAAGGCCTGATGGGCCACGCTGGGCTCTTGCAGGGAGGGGAGGGGGCTGGCATCTTGGCATCAAGGTGACTTTTGAAGCGTGTGGTTGGGTCCAGTCATGCACCCCTTTGGTGATTACCTAACCACCAATGCTTGAAAGATCCTTCCCTGAGGATGGTAGGAAAGCTATTAAAGAGGAAATCCAGGTTGTAAGAAGTTGAATGACTTGTCCAGAGTCGCAAAAGCCATCGGAGGTAGAAATTAGACTCCCACTCCGTGTTCTGACTCCAAGTTTAGTGTTCTTTCCATGACGCCGAGTTTCCTCTGCTGGTTCAGCTTCTGGCAGGACCGCAGAGCTGAGAACATAGCTGGTGACTTGTAGCATCAGGTGACATCTTGATTATTTTTTCCAGTTGGACCTGGTTGCCAAGGAAAATTTTCTCCCTTCTGAACCTGGGCAGTGAATATCTCAGATGAAAATAGAGCCTTAAAATGAAAGAAATCCAGAAAACCCCAGGTATAAAATAAAATCTGAGATGTATCGCCCTATTCAGAAAGTTATGGTATAAATACAGACGTCCATAAATATTTAAAATCACCAACACCCTTTTGCCTTGGGTGTTATATAATTTCATATTTTACAAATTAGGTTTTATTCAGATAAATGCAATTTTATTTCGGATGCTCCTAACCACCCCACCCCATCTATATTAACCAGTTTAAGCCATTGCCAATTTACTAATGATTCCCAAATAAATTTCTCCAGCCACAGATTTCTTCTAAATCTTTCCCGAGGCTGGTAGAGTATGGCTGTTCCACAGGCCGTTAAGCCTCGTATATCCCAAACCAAATTCATTATTTTCTTTACGTAGCCTTTATTTGTATCTCTTTGACGTGCTATCATTAATTCAGTTGCCCAAGTCAGACACTAAGGTCTGTTGATTCCAGCTTTCCTGCCAAATACCGTCTCATCCCTCTTCCCCACCTCACTGCCACAATTCTGCCGCAGCCCCCATTCTTTGGCACCTAACAGCTGCCGTGGATCTTAACTGTACTCCCTGAAACAATGAGTATTTTCCCACACGAATCCATCTTTCTTAGCACACAGAGCACTGTCCAGCCAGTTTAAACCAAACCAGAAGGCTTTTCTTATTTTAATTCAGTACTCACATCTTTCTAAAAGGCTGGTCCATTTTCGCTTGTCAGTTAAGTAAAATACCTTGAAGATAAATTTCTGTGATGATTGAAGCTTTTATTGTGCCTCAAGGCCATCATTCTGAATACTGGTGGTTCTTATATACTCCCCATGTTATAGGCAGCATGACATTTGGCTTAAATGGATGTGTTATTCTCTTTTAAGTTCAGGTTTAAAATAAACATCTTACATCAGTGGTTCTTAACCTTTCTGGAGTCAGGAACCCTTTTGAGAATGTGGTGAAACTTAAGGGTCTTGTCTTGAGAACAACGCACAGGCACACACACATACACACATATTGCCTACAACTTCAAGACTTTCAATTCATCCATGGATCCCTAGAACAATCATGAAATCTGGGTTGAGGACCCCTGCCTTATAGGAAATTGTTTCCTTTCTTTCATGTCAGAGGCATGGTATACCTTTCTATTTTAAGGAAATGTTCTTATGAAGTTGATCCCACTCGATTTGATTAGCTGTAATACTTGCCCACCCCCTGATTTCAAGAATGGCCTGGGAATAGGGCTGTTTACCTGTATCGTCTTCCTGATTACGCCCTTAACTAGCTGTAGGACTTTGTGATGTCCTATAACTAGCAAGATACAGTAGAAATCAACTTAGATCCTCAGCCAGGGGACCGAAATTCTTGTCTCTATATCCTCTGCTAAGTTTATAAAATTTTTTTAGAAACACAACTCTAGTGTAAAATGAGGCACGTCTGCCATGATGGTATTTCGTTGTATTGGAAGAGTGCTTTCACTCCTGCTATTTCACTTTATCCTAACAAAGACCTGATGAGAAGGTCGATGAGTTATGTCTTCAATGCATAGGGATAAATAAGGAAAGGAACACAGACAGAGGCTTGATCCAAATTAGTTACATCAGGAAATATATAAGAGGTCCCATTCTGGTTCTAGCCCCCAACTGCTCTTCAACTAACTTCATGATTTAATTCAAGTTACAGGTGATCAAGGCATCAACGCAAAAACAGTTGGACCAATTTACATCAGATGAGGTCTGTGCAACAATCTGATTGATTGTGGCAGGAAGAAAACAAGTTGTAGGCAGGCATGAATGATGACTAATAACATTTTGGCTGATTTGGTCGGCTACTGGTACACTCAGTTATTCATCATTTTATCTCATATAAAAGGGGCCATCTCGGAAAAGCTAAGAAGTTTGAACATATTTTTGTGTACAGATTTTTTTCTGAGCTACCCTTAACTATACTCAGAAGTTAGAAATACGATCTGTGTTCATTTTACCTGAGCTACCCAGCATATGTTTGGTATCCTCCAAAAAACCAATCTTACTAGGCTGTTTACATCTTTCCGTGTGCAAGAAGGAAACTGAAGCCCAGTTTCATGAAATCATTTGCCTGAGGTCACCCACAGCTGATCAGAAGCACACCCAGAGAAGATCACAGGGGACTACTTGTCCCCACTTATCTTCCTATATATATATATACTCTTTGCGCTATGTGGGCCTCTCACTGTTGTGTCCTCTCCCATTGCGGAGCACAGGCTCCGGATGCGCAGGCTCAGCGGCCATGGCTCACGGGCCCAGCCGCTCCGCGGCATGTGGGATCTTCCCAGACCGGGGCACGAACCCGTGTCCCCTGCATCGGCAGGCGGACTCTCAACCACTGCGCCATCAGGGAAGCCCATTTTCCTATCTTTTTAAGCAGGAGAACTAATATCTTGACACGTAGCAAATTCAACATCCAACAGAGAAAGGCTCGTAACAGCTGAAAAGTCATAATCAAGTTTACAGTTGCCTTCCAAATACTACAATTATATGTGTCCGCCCCCCCGACACCTCCAGCACACACGCTCTCATTAAGTTCTATGTCGTCAGAATATGCTTCTTTAACTAAATAGCTTCACCTTTGGCCTTACTTGTTTTTTCCTAGGGCCTGTGTGAAATATGGAGAAATAAGCTTGTCATTTCTCCAGTTAAAAGGATAAAACTGTTGCTACTTAAAACTTTCAATTTCTGTCAAATTGAACATTGGCATTGTAGCTCTCCAAAGGGCAGTTTTGTGTCAATGAGTGCATCAGAAGCTGTTTTATGAGAGCCTGTGTTGTACTTGGCACTTTGTTAGGCAAGCCAGAAGAGACAGGAAAAAAAGAAATCCATAATCCTGTTAGAAAGGAATTGGGAGGTGGTGATTAAAAAAGCAAACCCCTGAAGCGGTTAAATAACAGTGATGTCATATGTAGAAGTAAACATTCCAGAACAGAGAGAGACAATGATCAGTACACTCGAGAATAGCAAATAATGACTTTGTGGGCAAAATAGGATTTGATCTTGGACTTGACCAATGACATTGAAGGCTTGGGCAATGCTATTGGAGTAGGAGTTAACAGAGGGTGTGAGATGGGCAGTGTATGACAAGCCTGACTGCAAGATTCGACGAGTTAGGATGCAAGTTGAGTTGGTTAGGTGGGTAGATAGGCAGAGAGCGTGATAATGAGGGCTCAAGGCCCTTGAATTTGAATCCCAGCTGGGTAACTTTGGGCAAATTACTTAACTTCTCTGTGCCTCCGTTTCCTTGGGTAAAATGGGAATACCAGTAATCCCTCTCTCATACTGTTGTTGAGAAGATTTAATTAGATTTACAAGTTCCAAACACAAAGTTTAGAACAGTGCCTTCAATGTGTTCCATCCACCTTAGTAAGCGTTTTTACACACTTTGGTTTCGTTGGGAAGTTAAACTGAATGTGCTCCAACAATATTAACTATTATAGTCAGGGTGAAGCCAGAAAATAAAGACCTGAAAGTGGTCTGAGGAGTTTGAACTTGAATAAACAACAGAGAGCCATTCTCAGGCAGAATTGGATTTAGAAAAGCTGGGCTTAGAAGGGATCTATTCAAACCTCCAGAGAACTTGAGTACCTTGCCTTCTACACTTTACTAGTTGCTCAAAGAGCTTCAGCCCTGGGGAAGGAAACCATTTGGTCGCCTTCACTGGCATGTGGATTGGTGACAAACAGCACAGAAGGCAATTGTCTGAAAAAAAAAAAATTGGATTCCAAGGGATTAAAGTTAGTCAAATTTTTATGGTTCTTTCATTTGGCAGTGGGTCTTTAAGGGTCCAGTTCTGAGGTTAATAAGTAAAGAAGCTGGAGAACCAGGTTGGTAGGTTGAATATTAATGAGCCCCTCTTGGAGAGTTACTGAAAAGTCACCAGTAACATGGTGCGATGATGTCTCCTCGAATTCTGAGTAGACCCTCGCCTTCTTCAGAATCACCTTTGACCCTGATAACCCCTGAGCGCCAGACAGGTCTGCACTGATTCATCCTTCAGGCGTTCCAGGGAGACAGATAAGTAGAGCCAGACAGCTATGTCCAGTTGTTTAGGGTGGTGAGGTAGAGTTAACTTCCGGAATCTGTCTACTAGTCAGTAGTCCTGAGACCCTCCTTCAGTTTACTTTAGTGAGGCTCTTCTCCAATTCGGATTGTATGGTCTTTACATAATTACAATGTCTTCCCTCTGGAATTTGCTAGTGATTCGTGGTCTGTGACTCTAAAGGGAAAAGACCTAACAGGTGACTTGCCGTTTTCGTTAAACTGAGCCAATCTCTCAAATAGGTAAACTATTTGTAAACCTATAGCAGCTACAGATTATTTTAGAAGAGTTCGAAAGTTTTCTACCAATCAGCTTTGTTTTTCAGATATGATACTCTCCTCCATGCTTTATGTTTTGCAACCTTGGCTTCTGCTGTCATCTTTTAGGAATTTGAATCAGTGACTTTACCTATACATGATGGTGACCAAGGTCAACAAGAGGCTTGGGGAAAAAAAATTCCTCAGCCTGTTCTACTACTCCAAATGGGGAATTAGCGGTAAAGAAGGGC
Organism: Phocoena phocoena; assembly: GCF_963924675.1. Lineage (NCBI taxonomy): Eukaryota > Metazoa > Chordata > Mammalia > Artiodactyla > Phocoenidae > Phocoena > Phocoena phocoena. The sequence goes on from NC_089219.1 coordinate 171,427,560, forward strand.
AATGTATTTGCCAGACCTCGTGCTAGATATTTATTTTTCAGTAATGCATACATAGTGATTGATATACACAATATCATGATTAATAGATGCTACGGAAAACGTACCAAACAATGTACAAAGGACACAAACTAGGTATGACAAAAAGACATGCTCTCTGCTTTACCTGTCATGTAGCCACACCATCTAAAATACATTCTCATGTTTGCAGAAATAAATATTAAGGATTAATTTTGAGAACTTCCCTACTGATTCCCGAGAACCTAATTATAGAACTGACAAATACAGTGAATGACCAGCAATATCTTTGTATTAAAAAAAAAAGTTTTCTTGCTATTGTAGAAGAGTTCAAATAAAGCTAGTTATCCTTTCTGCCCTTTTAAACTACCCTTGTGGGTCAGATGCCTGTCCCCGCCCCCCTCCCAGATTTCCGGATGTGTCCAGAAAGCCCCTCTTATAGGGGCTTGGCCTTTTCTGTCTCTCTCTCTTTTTCTTCCCTGCCCCCTCCCCATTTTTAAAGGGCTTTAAAGAACATCTCTGGGAGACAAAAATAGCTCCAGTTGTGAGAGGCCTACACACTGGGAATGCAACTGAGAGATGCAAGTCAGCAAGTGCGAGCCGACAACAGGAGTGTCTGGCCCTGGGTGGATGCTCCTCGCTGTATGGGTGCCGCTTCTCTGCCTGGGCCTGGTGGGTAGAAGGGAAAATGGTTTTTCAGGGGTGGGCGGTGGGTCGGGTAGGTTTGGGGTCCGGCCTTGTTAGGAATGGAAACCCCATTATTCGGGGCCGAGGGGGCTCTTCCTTCCCCTCCCCCCAGGTTTTAAAAAACGTCTTTTGCCCAGCCGGGGATTGGCGACGGTCAAAAGGGAGCCGTTGGCAATGAATGTCACCCTGAAGGTAAAATGAAAGACAAAAGATGAACGCATGCTTGCTTTCGGTTCGGCAGCGGCGGCTGCAGCGGCAGTAGCAACAGCAGGATTTAAAGGGGAAAAAAACCCCCACAAAAAACCCCACACGCACAGACACACATAAATACACACCCAGAGGCGTCAATTATGCCAACGCAATATTGCAATCAAATCATGACAGTGCCGGGAATTTTTTTTTTTTTTTTTGCGGGGGGGAAATCTAGATATTTATTTTGCAAAAGGGAGAGAGAGAAAGGCATGCAAACAGAAACGTGCACATACCACGTAACCACCCGAGGAGAACCTGGCAGCCTCTCTCTTCTTCTGCCAAGTTATCATTGAGAAAACAGACAGGCATCATGACGTCCTGGGTCACAGGGAGTGCGGACCGACGCTACCAAGAGCAAAGGGAGGCGCCCGGGCGCTCCGGCTAGCGGCGGGCGCCCCTCGGCCCCTGGCCGCCCGCCTCGGTGAGTGCACAGCCGCGCGGGACGCGGACCCCGGGGGCCAGGCCGGCCCCGCACCCGCGGGGGCCCAGCGGGGGGCCGTGCCCTTGGTCCCGGCGTGCCGGCAGGCACCCCCTCGCCCGCCCGAGGTCGCGGGAGCCCAGTTAAAGGAGGCGTGTGTAAGATGTGCAATGTTCCTGCATGGGGGTTTTGTAGACTTTCCCAGCCAAAGCGACCGGCTTCGGCTTCTTTAAAATCCCCGACGACTCACCTGCTTAACCTGCTGCAGTTCTGACCCTGCCAAGGTAACTGGTCCAAATCCTTATCATCAACATCTGGAGACAGACATTTGCATCTGGGGCATCCTTGATTTGCAGTCCTGGTGGAAATCTCTATTGCTCCCCGCCCCCCCCCACCCCGCCTTCGCCTTCCCCCCTTCACTTGTTTAGAGTCTCTTGGAGGAAAAAAAAAAAAAAAAAAGCAACCCTCCCTCCATCACACAACCATAAGTCCTATCCCGCTGTTGTAGACTCGCCTTACCATGACTGCAAAACTGTCAGCGCGTGTTCTAGGGACACTGACCAATTTTCATTTCCATGAGATTTGTTCTTTAAAACACCTCTCCCATCCCCCTTCCTGGATAGAGACTTCAGGGCTTGGGAAAGTGGCAAAGAGTGAGGGCAGAGTTAGGGCGCTGGGACTGGGATGGGTGCGAGGCGGGGGGAGTCCTCCGGTCTTAGGGGGCGAGGGGGTCCGGGGAAGGGGTCGTTGGGGAGAGGGTGGTGTCAGGAGTTGAGGACCGCTGTCGTGGGCTGGCAAATCCTTCTGGTGCTTGCTGCTGCCGTAGTCCTAGGTGTCTCCTGCCTGTCCTCTACGCCTCATTCCCTGTCTCCCCAACCCGTTCACCTTCCGTGGGAGTCTCTGAAGTTACACGGAGGTCACCCGACCGTCGTGTCATTTTAAGTATTTCAAACCACCTACCTACCCCCTTCCACCCCTCAAGTCTGTCCGATGCGTGTCGGATAGACCCTCCCCCCCACCCCATGCTTGGTGATGGGAGGTTCTCAGAGAAAGACACCGAAGGCAAAGCTCTCTCCTCCCATTCTCTTCCCTTCTGGCAACCTTTTCCTAGCTGCACCCCTCCCCCATTCAGAATCTTAATGAACAATTCTGGAAAAGTCCGGAAGGGCCTGGAGAAACCCCTCGCATGCCTCACTGCTGTGGAATGATTATGTCTGTGTTTACTTCTTGTGCTTGCTTGGGTTATGTTGTGAACTGCCACATGGGTTGGCTTCAGCTAGGGAGGCTTGTTTGCTGTGTGTTGGTATTGTAGTACCAGGACCAGTGGCCACACAAAAAGACACAGGCAGACACAGAAAGCACAGGATTTTTCTACTCTAAACCAGAGGGCAGTGTTGAAAATAACACCTTCTCTCCCTCGATTTAAAAAAAAAAAGAAAAGAAAAGAAAAGAAAAAAGAGAAAAAAGAAAGAAATTCTCAGCATGTGAGTTAAGTGCAGCTGTTAGGTCCACATATGACTTCCTACTCTTTTCAAAACACTCCTGCTTAATACTTTAAGTCAAGAGCAAGAGACCTGGGGATGTTTTGAAGTGTTGCGAGCAGCTGAATGACTTGGTTTAGTTTTGAAGAGAGACTCTCTTTTGTTTCTCACGCTGCCCAAAGACCAGATAAGGGAGTGTGTTTGGAAAATGCCCAAATTCAGAAGCAGCAGGCAACAGAAAAGAGGAAGAAATGTTCTCCCAGGGAAGGCAGGGGATGGGATTGGGGAGTGGGGGAGAGGTGTCAGGGTTTGTTTGTTCTTTTTTTTTCCCTGTCCAGTAGATTTGATGTTATCAAAATGAGTTAACCAACCTGAGAAAACAGTTTTCTGTCCTTGTGGGCAAGAGAGGGAAATTTGAACAGTTCTCAAATCTGAGCTGAGGAAGGTACTTGAAATCATGGATGGAGATGGAGTCACGTGGTAGGGTTTCTTTTCCTTCAAATACAAAAAGAGTTGAGTATATCATGAAACAGGCCTATGTGATCTTTCAGGTATAGATTTGTCTGTCAAGCATGGCTTTGTTGTTTTTACTAAAACAATTCTCATAACTCTTTCATGTTATAGAGAATTAGAAGTGTGTATATTGAGAATGGTATCATATAATATTAGCACAGAACTATCCGTTGACTGGGGAGATGAATGTAGATATAAGATCATTTCTTTTCTTTAATAAATCAAAATAGCATTTAAATCTTTGTGCATGATGTATACGGAAACCTGCTGGTCTTTTTGAAGGGGAGATTGCCAAGGGAGCAAAGAGACCTTCTGATGGGTGGTGCTTTAACAACAGAGAGCAGATCAATCCATTTGGTTTCCATGTCTGTGCCACTCAATTTATTCTGTACAATTTTTCCAGAAATTAAATGGTTACCAAGAGAGTTCCACGTTCCCATCTCCAACTGAGCACCACTTATTACTGCAACAGGATTTCAATATTAAGTGATCTGGAAGATATTTCCTCTCTCATTTTGAGTTCTGAATTTGAATTAGCATGAGAATGGCAGGGCAGCAAGATGAGGTATAACTAACCTCGTTGGCAGGCAGTGGAAGGGCTGGGAGGGAAAGTGTTGCTGAGAAGACTAACTGGGGCTGTTCTCAGCAACCTTGTTTACAGGGACATTTCAGAAGCAGCTAGAATTTTCACAAAAGCCTGCCAGAGGTAATGGGCTTATGTTTGAAATTGATCCTAAGTGTGTCTTTTTTTTCTCCTTCACGGACTTGCTATGCACCTTAGCTGAACACTCAAGGCAAAACTTTCCTTAGGCCCCAATGACATTTGCTAATATAGACAAATCCCTGGATTACTGTGTCACAGGAAAGGAGGTTATTTATGAGGTTCTCCTTTGTTTGCGGATGTGTCCATGCAAGTAGCTTTAGCCCTGTTTTATTTGTTTATTTTTCAACAGCAGGCATGCTTGACTGTGTTCAATGCAAAACAAATCACATCCGAGGAAGTTAAAGTATGCCTTGCAGGTTGATCTATAAATTGGTTTCAATTAGACACTGGAGATCTCATTATCCCAGTGAGGGGAATTTATGACATAAAGTAGGAATTTTGTATTTGTTTCAAAATTGTTGGAAAACTGTGGGAACAGAAGGATTTTGAGGGAAATGCCAAAAACCACGTTAATGAAGAAAAACAATGTTGAGATACTTTTGAATAATAGATAGGCTATGTGATGGTCAACCACAAGCTAACATTCTTACACAGTATCTTTATGGCTTTAAATTGGCTGCATTGTCAACTAAGCCTACTCCTCTATTAAGCCATTATACTTTTCAATTATTTAACATTTCAGGCCAACCTATCTTCTGTGGTCTTTTTCTGTACACATCAGAAATGATGTGTACAGTAGTAATGGCTGGCTGCTAGAGCGGGGACTTTGCAGTGGAGAAAGGTTTAATTTTAACTTCTTGGGACAAATACTACAAAGAATGCACAGAGGAAAAAGAAAAGTTATGGAAACAGACGGAGCCCTATGCGATGGAGAGAGCTACAGCCTCGAAACGTACCTAATACAATTTGAGTTAGTCTCACTAAGAAACCTTGACAGTATCTGCCTTCTAGGTACTGTGCATTTGGAAACACTATATCTCCATTTAAATGCAGATCTGTTTCCTCCAGGGAGCAGTTGGTGAATCCTTCCGTTGAACCACTGGTATGAGGAAACCAACTGCAAATTTTTCCTTGAACAACAGAATCTGTCGTTTCGAAGAAACGATGACTGAGTTTCGTAGTACTGTGATTTTTTGAAATTCACTGAAAATATCTCTATAAAGTCAAAATAACGTACCTCTTGTGCCAACAAAGAAATTTTCTCTTGTCACTTTTTAAAAGCTGTGAAATAATTCTGCTTTGCAATTTAGTTTTAAGGTTAGCATTACCATTCCAGTAGAGTAAGCGGGCCTTAGGAATCAGAGGAGGGAATTACATAGGCGTTCTATGTACTTCTTATGCTCTCAGGTTAGCAGATGGGGGCAGGTGCTGTAGGAAAGTTGAAGGATCTTTCTCTGGAACCATCTTCTTTTGATTATTTTGAACCTAATTTGTAAGAGTATTTTGTATTGGAATCAGTGGTAGTGGTGGCCAAAAAGGAGAGCCGGATCCTGTGAGGCCTTCTTTTGAGAGATGATTGCAGAAAGTAATTCAGTCTTTTGAAATAGAATATAGACACACAACCTATTGATTTGGGATCTTCAGATTCAGGTAACTGGGAATATCTTTGCAAATCATTAAATAAAAGTTCTCTAAGTAGACATTGTGATGATGTTAAGACCCTGTGTGTGTTTATCACATAGCTAGGACAGTTTTCTTTTCCTTGGCAATTAGATGCCATTCATTTACTCAACCCTGAATGATTTCTAATTGTGAAGGCCCACTCCTCCCTTAGGTGACTTGCTGCATCGTATTGGGTGTAAATCCCACTTCCCATTCTCCCTCTGATATGTACACCATGTACAGTATTTTATAATGTATTTATACCATTATGCTCGATAATTCCTGTGGTTGTGAAGAAGAATCATTGATAGTTTTAAATCAGGCCTCTGTTTATACTTCTATTACGAAAGATGCTTTGTTCGTGGAAACAAAGGAATGATCATAGTTACCCCAAAAGAGGGTTAAATGTGTTTAGAATTCCTGTGATAAAATGCAAGACCCTGGAGAATCAAAGCTATTTTATTTACTTAGGGACACTTATAGCTGTTTCAAGTGACCCGTCTGCTAAAATAAATAACCTGGATAGGACCCTTTAAAGGATGCTAATTAATGAATGCGCTTGTTTTATTTTCCTTACACAAATGAATTTTTGTTTTTAGCTTGGCAAATATGCGTATCTGACACAGTGATCTTTTACTGTTCGGAAGATTCAAATTCAGAATGCTAGCTTCATATGAAGCACAGCAAAACTTTTGTACTCCTAGTCTGATACATATGTGGTAGGATAAACTGTTTCCAGATATCTGTGTTACCAGAGTGACCCATTTCAATTTGACCTCACTCTAAGATATATTAGATTAATAAGGCTGATTTTATGACCAATATCATATTCACAAATACTTGTTTTCATTAGCACAATTATAGATTGTGAGGTAAATTTCCATATATGTTAAATACTAACAACAGAAATAACTAACATTTGTATAGTGTGTTACAGTTTATAACCATACGTCATCTATAAGCTGTTCTTTGGAAGAATATCTATTGCATTTTCTTACTCAAGAAGGCAATCAGGTAAACATAATATGAAAATAGATTCTTTTATCAGAGTTTTCTTTCTCTTTCCTTTCCTTTCTCCCTTCCTCTTTCCCTCCTCTTCCTTCCTTTTTTCTTTTTTCCTTTCTTAATGGAGAAAAAGCTAATGATGCTTTTTTTTTTTTTTTAGTGGGGCATGTATAATTGCTTATGACACATTTCTACTAAAAAAGGAGCTGTAACAAGCAATCCAACAGGATTTTTAGAATCTGTCTTCTGCCTACCAGTGTTCTTGAGGAAAATGTAAGGTTGCTGAAATCATTTCATGCCCTGTATGTTTTCAAACATAAATCAGAAAAATTGTTAGCGAGTTATAGCTCTTCTTAGAGACTGTGGCTATAGTGCTCTAGTAAACACAGGCTATATATTTTTCCAAGTTATTATGTGTGGAGAGAAATCCAAAGTTGGCTATTTAGATGAACAGTTTAATTCAGTTATTAGAAATCCATGTTCTATTTAGGGTGAACATTTATTTTCCAAAGGTTGAAACAATGGGACAAAATACCGGAGGACCCTTTGGATCCATCAAAGTTAGAAATTTGTGTTTTTTAGCTAATGTGTACATTACTGAACATCGATCTTCAGCTCAGGGACAGTCAAAATGGTCCTGAGCAGAGTTTATACTATGATCTGGTTGCCCTCTTCATCCGAGAACGGTGACCCTTTGTTTCTTCCTTTCTTTTTTTTTTTTTTTGCGATACGCGGGCCTCTCACTGTTGTGGCCTCTCCCGTTGCGGAGCACAGGCTCCGGACGCGCAGGCTCAACGGCCATGGCTCACGGGCCCAGCCGCTCTGCGGCATGTGGTATCCTCCCGGACTGGGGCACGAACCCGTGTCCCCTGCATCGGCAGGCGGACTCTCAACCACTACACCACCAGGGAAGCCCTGTTTTTTTATTTCTGAAATGATGGGATATGACTTGATGGTCTCCAGTGATTCTGAATTAAGTGATTGATTAATAATGAATAAACCAATTAATCATACTCCTGTTTATTTCTATTCTATAAGCTAATTATTTACATAAGTATGGCCTTATGCCATGACTGGAGATATTAGTGTGTAGAGTAGTAAGTAAGCTCCGGTTCAGGGGTTTGAAATGAAAGCCTCATGAAATTTAGCCACTCAAGTTTACACTGAAATTTTTCATTTATAGACTAATTATTAGATATATACTTTTTTTTCACAGAAAATAATCTTAAATGCAGATGATTTTTCTAGGCTAAACCATAAAAGCTTATGTTACTTACTGAGGTGAATTATTGTATATCGTTGAGAAAAAAATGTGAAAAACAGTTCTGTTATGAAACAAGTGATAAACGTAACAGAAAAGCCATAAAACTGATGATAGTTTATCATTTATCTAAATTCTGGAGGGTTGATGTTTAAGAGAATACACATATAAATGGAAGTTAAAAAGATAGGTGGAAACTATTGCAGAGTATCTGAAAGGAATTTTTTTTTTTAATATTTTATGCAAGGGATTTTTAGAAACTTCCAGGATTTTTAGAGACTGGCTGCAAAGTATTTCTTTCCCTGGGCATAGTGTAACATTAGCAGTACTCCTAAGTTCCTCACCTGTAATAAGATTTGTTTTTTGACAACCAGTATTGAAAAGTGAGAGAGTGAGAAAAAACAGAGAGAAAAAATTATGCTCTGAAGTGATTGGTCAAGATGTGAGAGAAGAAAAGATGGAAGGTGGTTGAAGGTAGAAAAGAGGCATATGGGGGTATGTGTGGTGTGTGGGTGTGTGTATGAATGAAAGAGAGAGAGAGAGAGAGAGAGAGAGAGAGAGAGAGATGGATGGCTTGGTCTGCATTTAACTGATCAGTAGGTTGGGAAACCAAAAGGCAAAAGAGGGAAGCTAAGGCATGCATATTCTTCCTGAAGAGAAAGTACAGTATGTGAGTTATGTGGAAAAACATTGGAATTAGAGTTTGAGCATCCATTTTGAAATTTTTGCTAGGCCACTCATTGCCTGTTTTGATCTTGCGAAATTATTAAGTTCTCTGAATTTGTCTTATCGGTAAACGTGTAAATAAGAAAAGCATGTGCTTCCAAGATGGTTGTGAGAGTTGAGTGAGACTCGTGTATAAAAGTGCTTGGAAGTTCTACCTAGTTTTAGGTGGTGAGGAAAAGTCATTGGGTCAAGCAGTTCTCCATGCTGACCAGGTGTGTCAAAGGCTTAGGCCAATTCGTTTAGCTCCAGAGTGGTCTTTGGTGGGCATGTTTCTTGTCCACTGTGGCCCAAGAACTGTGGTGGGTTCATTACATAGTCTTTTATTTAGGGAGGAAGCAGGAAGTAGTATGCAGCTGGCCGGTTGAATAGAGCGGGCCTGATAATTCTAATGTATGCTATGCCAGTGCACAGGAACATATTTACTTGCTTTACAGTTGGCCACAGCTTGTCTAATACACAAGTGAATGACTTTGGAAACAAAAACAATGTATCCAATAATTGTTTTCTTTGTCTCAAACATTGCCTGTCATTCCCACTTTTGCCAGGACGCTGATATTCATCTAAACTTCCTGGATTTTTGTTAAGGCTGAAGGAATCATGGTTTGGCAGTAAATACTAATTAATAATAATATAAATTCCATTTAAAAAAAGATTTCCAGGCTATAACAGAACTAACTAATGCAATACATCAGCTGAACTCCAAATTCTAAATTCTATACAGATCTCTCAAGAATATTTTTATTTTTATGTAGGGTTCACTGATAAATGTTTAGCCAATTCTTCCATCAGAAATGGCCTACATTTCAAAGCCTGAAGTGAAGCAGTAGATCAAGAAGTATTCAAGAAATTTGGGCTGTTTGTTTAGACAATATATCTTGAAAAAGCAGATTCAAAAATCTGCTTGGACTTTACCTGAGGTTGGTCCTGTGCTCTGCTCTAATTCACAAGATAATGATCAACAGACTTCTATACTTTGTGATCTGTCAAACCTAGAAACTGAAGTGAACCTAGAAATCAAGAGATGTCTTGAGATCAAGTTTGAATCTAAAAGTAAATGTTCAATGGCTCTTACCAAAATTCATTAGTCCTCAACATATAGAATATATGCTAACCAAATGGAGAAAACAATATTTGGGTGATTTAGTTATGAGTCAGCGTTAAAAACTTTGATATGTGTGTAACTATTTGAAAGTAACTGAAAACCTAGCGTGAACTCTGGAAGGCCACAAATAACCTCCAAACCACTCTTTGTTGAGAAGCTGTAGCTTCTTATGAGATGGATCATAGAGAGTAAAATGGACCCAGCTTGAGTTTCTTTTACATTTAGGAAAATTTATTAAACACATAATGTGTTTAGCATCAGGTTAGGTCTGTTAGAGAATACAAAGTAATTTTAAGATATAGTTCCTCTCTTTAAGGGAATTACACTATCTTTAGGGAAATATAATAACGCACATTAAACTATTAAGATAACAGTACAGTATAGAATGGTGCAGAAAATGAATGCTATGTGACAGAGTCATATGTATTGCGACAGAATCAGAGCTTGGGTTGAGGTTCAGGCTATCGTTTACTGGCTGTGTGACTCTCCTCTTTAAGCCATAGTTTTACCATTTACAAATTGGGCATAGTTTCATCTGTCTCCTAGGATTGTCATGAGAATCAAATGAGACCAAGTATTTGAAATTGTTTTTGTGCTTTATAATAGAGATTACACAAATTCCAGGAGCGGGGGGAGGGAGGACACTGATAGCATTGCACTTGAGAGTAGGGGCCGTGTCTCAGCTGACCTTGTACCCCCGAGTCTGGCACTGGGCCTGGTTCTGAGAGGGGGCTCAGTAAATGTTGGCAAATGCATGCATGTCAGGCACTGGGGACAGCCCTTGACCTCTGTTATTCTTTAAATCTTCCCAATAATCTTGTATGGTAGATATATATTGTCTCCATTTCATAGATGAGGAAACAGAAGTTCAGAGATTTTAAGCAACTCCAATCTCATGTAGGTAGAAAGTAGTAGGGTCAGGTTAGGAAGCTATCATTACACTACAGGGTCGGAAATTATCATTACACCTCAACCTTAGTGTGGGCAAAATGAAAAGCAAAGGCCTTGGATAACTTACCAGTTGCCCAGGCAGCTCATGGGCCAGCTTTCAGAGAAGTAGGAGAATACTTCCCTGTACTGCCTGACACATGTAACGTGGCCTTTTGTTGAACTGTCAGTCCTGATTTCTACCCTTTGAAGTAAGATGCACAATCGTGAGAAAATACCGCATAATATACCATTACCTAGACTTGTCATTGGGACAGAAGGGAGAGGAGGGGCAGTGAGGCACACACAGATGCTGAAGTGGTTAACCAGTGACTTGGATTAAGTTTTCTCCGGCAATCCGCACCAAGTCTCTGAACCCCCTCTGTCTCGTACACTCTCTTAACTTTGCCTCTCAGAGTTGGCAAGGTCTGGAATTTCCATTCTCCTCCATGATCAGGTGGTAAAGAAGGTGATGCCAATACCAAACAGCATATTCACGTTCTGCATGGCTTGCCTGCCCCTAACATCCCACCAGCCTTATTCGATCAGTAGGTTCTACTGGAGTGAAATTTTACAGTTGTGCCTACTTTAGAATCAACAGTAATCAGATGGCCCCCAACCAAACAGGAATTTGAAAACTCCAGCCTCTGAATTCGGAAAGCAGAATAGAGAACTAGGTACCCCCATCCCCAATCCTATGTTAGTTTTTCCTCTGTTTATTTGTGAGCAATGTCCAGGGAGCCTGAAATACTCAACACAGGACTAGTATTAACCCACTGTGGATCTGAAGGTTTGTATAAGAAATCGAGGGGAATGCATTTTAAAAATTGGGATTCATTTTTTAAAAATTCTGTGAAAATACAGTACATAGGAGGTCAGGACAGCAGAGATTAGGGACTATATTTAACGTAAGTCCAGAGAATACCTTGCACTGTTAGCAGAGTCCAGCCAGTAACAGTGTTTAGTTTCCCAGGAACTGCGCTAATATAGTCGAGATGAAACCTGGGGTGGGGTGGGAGGGGCGATGCTTTCCATGCTCCTCCCCGATCTGTGGTAAGTCTGCTGGGTTGAACTGTGTGAAGTTGTCAAAGGTGGCTCTGCTCTCCAGCCCTTGGCACGAGCTCCGCTGAAATGTGATGCCATTGGTTTTCAGTAAAGGTTCCTTTCTGCAGGGCTGCAAACACAGATCAGCTGCTACTGTGTATACACAACCAGGGAGCAGATCAACCAGCACATTTAAAGCAGCCTTTTTAACCCCGAGACTTTCCAAGACCTCCTCTCCACGCAGGAACTTTCCTTCTCTGTTGTCAGATTGAGCACCGTGCTCTTGTCATCAGATCCGAGCTAGGCTCCCTGCAGCACAGTAGAGAGGCTTCCTTAAGACATTTGTCCTTGAAACTGCACCAAACTCTTGGAAGAACCCAGAACGTGTAAGTATGTATGATTTAGGCAGCAAGAGGACAGGGCAGAGCTGCAATCAACCATTATACAATATCCGATTAGCAGGGCAAGAGGGATTTTTCCGACGTTTTGTTACATTCATTTTCAATCCGTTCTGAGAAAACAAATCAATTCTAGCTTCTGATACAGTGACTTTGCAGTAGATGGGGTTGTATGTAATATGTTAGCTTTAACTATTTGCTGTTCTCATTTAGCATGGAGATGTGACTTGTGGGATGGTGATGGTGGGCATTAAACTATAAAACTTCTAAATTTTGATTAGGAATGATAATTGCTGGGCATGTGCATCTTATGAAACAAGTTTGCTTTGGGGAATGCTTTTAAAAGAATTAACCACCTAAATTCATGGACAGTAGAATGAATTTGGACCGTTCTCGCTCTCAATAAAACATATTAGTTTGCAGTTTTCATTTACTCATAAAGAGCATTCCGCTGAGGTTTTGTCTTAATTGAATCCTACCCAGTGCTGTCTGTGTGATGTTTTACTGGCGTGTGTGTATCCGTTTAAGTTACTTTGCTAGATTGCAGTCTGGTTAAACCTGTGTTTAGGCACTCTCTGGATCCTAAGAACCACCAGTGAAAGAAACGCTCACAGAATTTGGGAGGCGGTGGGTGGGTTTGTTGTAAAGGGTGGTCGTATTAGTTGCACAACGTGAATGGCTGTCAGATGGAGACCACAGACTGAATACTCTGAGGCTCTAAGTCAGATGTCAGCTTGTCCACTTTCATAACTCCAACCAGTAAAAGCTCGTGCCCCCTTGCTATCAATTTTTAATACGTACCAATACTTAGGTTTATAAGATTAATTTCTCTCAGATTAGGCTGATTGATAGCTGGACTGTGGTTTCTTAAGAGCTGGTTCCCTGAAACCCACAGCAGAGCTGCATTCCATTTAACTAGGGGATGTAAAAACGGGTAACCATGGATTCAGCCACCACTCACTGCCAGTGCAATGACTTGTTGTAAACAATACAAATGAGCCAGGAGAGCAGAGGCAACCAGACATGAAATGATTTTAATAGAAATTACGGTAAAAGGTCATGTGATGTGGTATCAGCTTCTGTTCAGTTTTAAAGGGAAAGTCTGTCTTTTCTCCCCCACCTCGCCTATTCCCAACCCACCCAAGTAGATGTCTCCACAGACTTGGCAGGTCCCATGCTCTGCTTCCGTGGAGAAGGGTGGCCAGGGTAATTCTGGGCAAAGTGTGGTGACTGGTGGATTTTCACGGTAAGTACCTTCCTTTTTAGAAACCAGAAGGACATCTGCGTCTTCCTGGGCTTCCTTCATGGAAGGTCATGCTAATTGTGTTCTAGAAGTCCTCAAGCTTTGATGTAAGAGGAATAGGTCATTTTGTCCCTTAGCTTTTACGGGATGCAACTGTCTTTTCTCTGCCTTCTGAAGCCTCTGGATTATTTCGTAACCTCGGTGTTTCTGAAAACTCTTATTGGCTTTAGAAGCAACTCCTGCAATATGGTAATGAACACACGCAGATACCGGGAGAAGTGCTGTGTCTAACCTCTAGGTTTGCATCCACGCAGACCTTTGCTGAGTTCTACAAGGACGAGCTTTTACAATACGATTTGCATTTCTCTGGTAGAAATGGTTTCCGTGTGCGAAAATGACCGTAGCGTTCGTAAACGTGCCTTCAACCAAGAAACATTAGCACACTGTACCTGTGTCAAGTGCTACCCTCATGGCTTGTTTGGTACTGATCCCAGCTGTGCTTAGTCAAAGGAAATGAAAGAAGAAACTCTAGTCTTCAGAGTCTGGGAGAAAAAGGGGCGCTTAGAAGCCAGATTTGGAGGGTGGTCCCTAGTTGGTACCTAGTGTGCACGAGTGAATGGGGCTCAGAGCCACTGTCGCAGACAACCCCAGGCACCTTGAGCAAAGGTCTGTCTCTATATGTGTTGTGTGTCAAGGTGAAACAGACCTGAACTGGTCTCTTGAGCCATACCACCTTCTGCGCACAGATGGTCGAAATCATCGTATCATCTTGGAACAAAAGATCATGCTGTGTTTATATTTCACCTCCTTTTACCATGCAGGAACTTCTGAATAGATGCGTGATTGTACACATATAGATGTCATACTGAATAAAAGAATTTGGGGCGTTTATTTTTCTATTAATACCTTCACTACGATAGACCCCATCGGCACATGAAAAAAGCATGGGGGTTGTAATGTAGAAGCTCAGTAAGATCAGAGCATCAGCCTTCTCTGTATACACTCAGGAGTTTTATCTAGTGGACTCTTTGTTTATACCTGTGAGTGTTAACGTAGTACTTATATTTAAGCTTTTTTTTTTTAAAATGAGATTTTTAAGATGTTGGAGTGCCTCATCGCATGCTTAGACTGAAGAATTCTTCAGAATGTTTTAGTTGTCTGTGGTCGCATGGTTTGTTAGCTATTCTAATATTAGCTTTGCTTATCAAAAAGAAACAAAAGAAGAAACTGTAGTCATTCATGTTGGGGGCCAGGGAGGAGCAATTTGAAGCTGACAGGGGAACACCAAGTCCAGGTGAGGTTTTGGGTAAATGATAATAAAATACATTATTTTTACTTTTCCCAGCCTTGATTCTCCACGTTGAAGAACAGGAATAAAGTATCAACTACAAGGTGGTTAGAAGCACAAACGGTGGAGTCAGACGTGGGTTAGAGTCTTTGCTCTGGACCTCGTTATGCTTAAGATTTTGAGCAAAGTGACCATCTCTCTGAGCTGCCACCTTGTCATCTGTAGATTGAGCAGGGTAATGCACACCAGCGGGTGGGTGAAAGCCTTAACTGAGCTAATGCATAGAAAGTATTACTGTTTCCCACCACGTCTGGCATATAGTAAGTGCTTCATAAGCTGTTCCTAGTTTCATTATTATTTTTGACCGAGGAAACATTTGGGGAAGTAGAATCCCGCTCTAAATGCTGGGTCAGAAAAAGACAAGATTCCCATCATGGGTTGGTCCTGTTCTAGTGACAGTTGGTACACGCAGTAACTGGGCATCACTCGGGAGATGGTGATTTAGTTTGTAGCCTAGTGTAGTGTTTTTATATAACATTTGCTAAAAGCCTAAAGTAGTATCTTTTTGCCATGTATTTTTTCATTTTCATGCAAGTTATGCAGGAAAACCAATTAATTGTTTTGTATTTATGATTTCTAGTAACTATGGCTATTGCGGTAACATGCACATTTTATCTATGATCCTATTGCTAGAGTTGAGAGCAGAAAAACACCTAGAGGTATAAGATATTCATCATTACATCGTACAAGCTTACATCCTACAAGCTTAAAACTAGTGGTAACTAGTTCTCAATGATAATCATATCTACTAAAGAGCAGTAATAATTAACAGGCTAGCTAATTAGACACTACCAAAGAGACATTTCTTTTTTAAAAAATTTTATTGAAGTATAGTTACTTACCATGTTGTGTTAATTTCTGCATATAGCAAAGGGATTCAGTTATGACATACATATTCTTTTCCATTACGGTTTATCATATTCTTTCCATTACGGTTTTTTCATATTCTTTTCCATTATGGTTTATCTTGAGAGGATTGTCTACATGTTTACTGTGTCCTTTGACCTTCCTGAAATCTAAGGTTCTGATTCTCTCCTTCCTTTCTCTCTCCCTTCCCTCCCTCTTTCCTTCCTTCCCTCCCTCCTTCCTTCCTTCTCTCCTGCCCTCCTTTTATCTCTTGTATATTCTCTCAACTCTATAGCATTTACTTTTTCTTTGTGAATCAGAAGGGTTCAGGGAACAGAAAAAGAGGGAGAGGAGACCCACAGTCTTTTTATGTTAGTCCTGGTTTTATAAATGGAAACTTTAAGAAGAGTCAGAAAAATCTGTTTTTCTTTCTCCCGCTATTGAACTGGAGAAGCACATCTGAAGTGACCTGCAGACTCCAGGGAAGCCTCGTTCGGTAGCTATTTGTTGATTCATTGATTAAACGGCATGGAGGGAAGGGGCATGGGGTATGGAGATCCCCTTAGTAGTGAGAGCTTTGAAACCCCAGGCTGCAATGTGCAGTAGGTTGGTTTCTCTGTGACCTTCCAACAACTAATCTCCTTTAAGATCGGAATCAAAGCAGTTAAGGGATTTTGTCAGATGGGTTTTGCCTACAGTCGGGGTTTTGGCAGTTGCGTGTCGAAGGCAATACATTCTTCACAGGGATATGAATTTTTTTTTTTTTTTTCCAGAAAGGAATGAAGACAAGGTGCCAGCAGGAATCTCTAGAGAGGGGCTCTTGTTTATCCATGGTAGTGTTCAGGCCGGGACAGCTGCAAGGTGGATGACTTTCTCACACTTCCCAGCCAACTTTCTCTTTAACCACCCTCGTCTGATGGCCTGGTCAACAAGTGCACTCATGCAGCGGGCCCCTCTCTGTAATCTTCTCTTCAAAGGGCAGAGAGAAAGCCTGAGATTAGAATCCGATATCATATGAGTGAGGATGGGTGTCTGGTATCTATTTTGGGGAGATCAGAGAGTGTAGAATTAGAGCTGGAAACTGTTCATTTTAAATGGATGAATGGGGACTTCCCTGGATGTCCAGTGGTTAGGGCTCCACGCTTCCACTGCTGAGGGTGTGGGTTCGATCCCTGGTTGGAGAACTAAGATCTCACATGTTGCATGTGGTGTGACCAAAAAAAAAAAAAAAAAAAAAAAAAAAATTAGGTGGATGAATGACTTGTCCAAAGTCACACAACTTATGAGTTGTACAACCAGGGCTAGAACTTGGGGTGTCTGACTCCCAGGATGGCACTCTTTTGAGGGCTCCTGCCTTTCAGTGAATATCACATTGGGAAAAAAAAATCCGGTTTAGGGAATAGTAAGACTATCTTAAAGAGATTGCTCAAAAGAGTCATATAGGTCTCGTTCTAACCCTGAAGCCATAATTTAGAAGCTCTGTGAGCCTTGGGAAAGATACCAAGCCATCTGAGCTGTGGTTTTCCTCACTGTAAAATTGAGATCAGAATAATTAATCAATGGTGATAACTAAGCAATAAAAATAATGCTTATAGTTTAGGTTTGTTGTGTGGATTAAATAAGATTACATGTGGAAGGTACCTAAGCTTATGCTTGACACAAGATAGATATCAGTAAATATTATCGTCATTCTTCTTTTTTTTTTTCAAGGTTGGTGGTAGAGTCTTCGTGTAGGGTAGAATTATGAGGAAAGGCTTTAGGAAGGCATCTGGAATAGAGTAGCTCAATGGTTTTCAACCTTTTTCTTCTGCTTTAACACACACAGAGAAACGTACGTGAAGAATTACTGCGTGCCTGGTATAGGATGATCAATAAATAATAACACGATGGTGGTGATGATCATGGTGGTGGTGGTGATGACAGATGCTGATCGGTGAGGTGTACATACCACAGATGAGCCCAGGACTATACACGAGTCCCCAGAGCTTTAGTCTGGATTGCACTGCTTTCTTTCCCACACTAGAGAGGAAGTCAAAATGTGGGTGAGTAAGAGTTGGTGCCATTAGAAGTGCATCTACACTCATTTAAATTAAAAAGAAAATCATCGGCAGACTTTAGTACTTTGTTACTGGTAACAAATTACTGGCAAAATACCAGTTGGCCTAGAAGATGCCGTCTTTCCTGGAGAAACATGATTTTGAAAGGTGCTTTACATCCCAGACCTGGAACTATTGAATACATGGGTTTGAATTCTGGTTCAACCACTCACGAGCTGTGATGACCTACGGAAGTAACTGAACCACTCTTAATCTCTATTCCCTCATCTTTAATTGGAGTCATAGTGGTACCCACCTCATACTGTTGTTGTGAAGATTAAACGAGTTAACACATGAAAAGTACTAAGAAAAATGTCTGGCACACAGTAAGTGTTAGCAATTATTTTTTTTAATATTATTTATTTTTGGCTGTGTTGGGTCTTTATTGCTGTGTGCGGGCTTTCTCTAGTTGTGGCGAGCGGGGGCTACTCTTCGTTGCGGTGCACGGGCTTCTCGTTGCGGTGGCTTCTCTTGTTGCAGAGCACGAGCTCTAGGCGCACGGGCTTCAGTAGTTGTGGCACACTGGCTCAGTAGTTGTTGCTCGCAGGCTCTCTAGAGCGCAGGCTCAGTAGTTGTGGCGCACGGGCTTAGTTGCTCCGTGGCATGTGGGATCTTCCAGGAACAGGGATGGAACCCGTGTCCCCTGCGTTGGCAGGCGGGTTCTTAACCACTGCATCACCGGGGAAGCCCTAGTGTTAGCAATTTTTAGACGTTTTTGTCTCCAAGCTATCTGATGGGGCAGCGTCCTACCTTGAGAATTTTTCCCTCTGAAAATTGTCATTTTTAATGTTAACCATGGTATCATTAATACATAAAACTGTGTTTTAGTTTTCACACAGTACAAGCTGCCTTTATCATGTACTTAACCGTTGAAAAAGGCATTATGTCATGTGTTTTAAATGGTATCTTAATTGATTTAATTCTCCCATTATTCTTACGAAATAGTTACCTCCATCTTACAAATGAGAAAATAGAGCCTGTAAGAGGTGATAGAACTTGCCCAGCTAGTGAGTGACAGAGAAGAGCCTCCAGTTTAAAATCTTCTTTACGTATCTCCCCTACACTGCTCACTAAGTTGGAGACAGTTTGCAGAGGTGGTGGGAAAAGTGTATTTTCTGGAATGAAAGAGACCCAAGAATCATGAAATGGCTTTCTTCTAGGACATTCAGAAGACTCAAACTAGAAACAGGGAAGATGATCACAGTAAAAAGCAATTTAATTTATTTACTCGATAATCAGAAAAATCTGGAAATATACTTTAATTTGATTTTTAAGGACAGGAAGAGATAAGAGACAGAGGTGGAAAAGGATAATGAATAATGAGGAGGAGAAAGAAAAGGAGAAAGAGGAGAGTGAAAGAGAGAGAGAGACAGACACACAGTGGCGTAAGTACATGCCTGTCATTTAACATTCAAGCAGTCACGGAGGTAGATGGTCTGGAATCACCTTCCTCATTTTAGACCTTCTTTTGTCCAAAACAGCACAACCAGAAATAATGGATTGGGGATTTACACTATGGTATTTTGCCTTTAAATCCAGTGCATTTTTCTGCTACATTTTGCCGCCTTTTGAGACATAAAGATTCATACAATGATATAGACTCATAAAGAGAGAGAAGTATAGGTACACTGACACGGAGACAAATAATATTAGAACTGTCTTTTAGCTTTTATAGACATTAACGTGGAGATTTTCTAAAGTCCTGTTGTGGTTCTGCAACTATAGACATAAGTTAGATTAATCTATATTCAGAAGACTAGGTGTTTAAAAGTGTTATTAGATATTTAATGCTTTTTATTTAAAATTCGTTTTTACTTCTCTTATTGAGTGGATTTTCAAAAAAAAAAAAAAACTTGTGAGCTATGTCAGTCACCTTGTATTCCCAATTTTACAGATGAAGAAAATGAGTTATGCAGGGGTTACATTATTTCCCTAAGACCATAGTAGTTGATAACAGATATGAAAGTCATTCTCTGGTTTTTGACCCTCCAGAAAAAGACTTTTCTCTTTCCTGTGATGATCTCTTCTAATTGGTATGGTTATCGCTTAATCAACTTCTAAGAACTTGGGGACACTTGGATGGAAAAGTCACACCTGTGTACATAATGAGGGCCTTTCTTGGAAACGGAAAGAGGGGTTGATCCTTTCATGCAGGTTTTGCTCTTGCCTTCAAATCTGGAATACCATCAACTGGTCTTTAAGGAATGATGTACGGGCTATAGTTTACAACGTTCTTTTCTTCCCTAGAATCCAGGCTGGGCACTGGAGAGAATCCTGTGCCTTGTTGCGCTTTAGCCTCCTGGGGTCCACCAGATGCTATGGTGTCTTCCCCAGAGAGTTGCCTGCTGCTCCCATGATATGTCCGACTGGCACTCTGTTTGTAAAGCAGATGGAGTTCCCTTCCAAGAGGTACTTCCTGCTCTGCATGTTTGTTTTGAAGAATTGGGTTTTGGTAAGTACAGGGGACCAGGAAAAAAGGGAGGTACCAGACTGTTGTGTGAGAAATGAGAGGCAGTCCAAGACAGAGTGAAAAGAGGGAAAAGGGAAATCTTTGTAATTTCCAAGGTTAAGGCCAAGGTCAGACCACCTTCTAAATCAGTTTGAGCAGAATCTCTAAAGTTAGGCCAAAGTTAGTTGGGCAAAAACCCCAGGGTCCTTCTTGGGGAAAAAAATGGTAACTGTCCAATTACCCTTTTTCAGTGTTTAAATGATGGAGGTGGAGAGGAAGGATTATAAGCGGTAAAAGGGGTGGCTTTTGACCTTTTGCCTTAGAAGGTCATGGAACCATACGACCAGCTTTGAGAAAAGCTGCTTGAGAATAACTGTGCTTGTTGATAAACAATTGTTTTCTTACCGTGTCCACTGAAATAACATACAGAATGACTCCCTC
The DNA here is from genome assembly GCF_963924675.1 of Phocoena phocoena. Classification (NCBI taxonomy): domain Eukaryota; kingdom Metazoa; phylum Chordata; class Mammalia; order Artiodactyla; family Phocoenidae; genus Phocoena; species Phocoena phocoena. The sequence continues at coordinate 171,448,078 of NC_089219.1, forward strand.
TAGATTTAAGTATTTCTTCTAATAATACATGATATTTGTGTAGTGAAAGTTTATGATGTCACAAATTATCATTTCCCTTTTATAGCTGAGTTAACCTAGCAAGATTAAGTGGCTTCTTGAGATTAACACAGCTTGTTAAAAAGAGAGCAGAAGACTCAAAATTGAGTCTTCTGACATCTAGATCTGGATCGCTCCTACCTCTTAGAGAATCCAGTCTTGGAAGAGGGTTGGTGTGGGGTAGGACTGATGACATTAGTGGGAAGGACATTAGGAAGAGGAAAAATCAGTCCTGAAAATATTAGAAGAAACAACTCGTGATGTCTTTTTTTTTTTTGGTGGGTGTGGTACATATGGCTTCAGGATGGTACAAAGATTCTGATTTTATCCTCAAAAGAAGATGAAGGCCATGGGGGGCAGGAAAAGGGAAGCCGCCCTGGGTGGCTCATAAAGGATGCAGGTGACTTCTCCCCCCCACCCCCCAGCCCCAGTCCCCAGACTTTCCTATCTTAGGTCGGGTAGTTGAGTGGAAATACACTCCCTGCTTCTCAGAAAATGGAATTGAGGCATCTCTAAGCAAAAGAGAAATGACCTTGTACACGCAGACTTAGTTCCTGTTCATTTGTTGTCCCACCCACTTTACCATGTCATAGGAGCATAATCCCTGTCAGTAATATCGTCTTCAATGTGAAGGGACAACTAAATGAGATCCAGGATGTGGGTGGACGGTGCAACATTCCTTCATCAGAGCGATTAATAACCAGAGGATAAAACTGCATTGGCCTGATACTTTGTTAAAACATGGGTGTCATTTTTTTTTTTCCCTTTGGAATGAAACCTTGTAAGTCATGTGTATATTAGAAGGTGAAAAGAAAAGTGAGTCCTCTCTCATACGAGCTCTATTTTACTGACATCAGGTAAATAAGATCCTAACCCAGTTCTGGATAATAGGGTGAATTTCTTGGTCTGGCTTAATTCTAAGACTATGACAGGGAAGTTACGTATTTTATAATGGCTCTGAAATCTTCAAGTTGATCCGGCATTACTCAGCATTTGACCGTAGATTCCTGCTAGGAAGTCCATTCAAGCTACCGCTAATGCTTCAAAAGTACTGTATGTTACCGGCAGAGTAAAGACACTGGTGTCCTATAGATGCCGACTTTTTTGCCTTCAAATCATTTTTAACCAGAAGCAGCTACCAGCTAATCTTTCAGCATTACTTTTAGAAGGTCAAACTCCTATCACCATATGGACAACAAACATTTTCAGCTGAAGGATGCATGCTTAAAATCAAAATGTCGTTTGTACGCTAGAGGTTTGCTCTCTATTTCTCTCCATTGGATTAGTTAATAATCAAGTTAATTTTGGTAAAGCTTCACTTTCATACTCCTAGAAATTAGAAGAAAATATTGCTTCCATTCATTTGCTATGTTACACAGACACAGTACATGGCAAAGGTAAAAGATAAAAGATCAATTCTTATGGATCTCAGAGTTTCAAGCTTTTAAGGCTGTGTTATAGAAATTTTGTAATTATTGTGGGTAATCTTGCAGAAAATTAAATGTTGAGTTTGCATATGTGAAGAAGTTTGTACTGTTTTGCTCACCATAGTTTGTTAGTGCTAAGTATCTCACTGTCCCCGTCAGGCTTTGGGTTTCACTTCACTGCTAGTAAAATGCTATTTGTAGCATGAATGAAATCCCCGGCAGGGGCACACCATCTTACGTTTGAGGCATATTTTAGAGAACTTGGCGTCTGTAGTTTACTCGTCTGCTTCTAAAATGGCTCTAGACCAGCAGTTCTCAGCTAGGGGCAGTTTTGCCCCCAAAGGACAATGTTTGAAGACATTTTTGATTATTACAACTGGGAAGAGTGTGCTATGGGCATGGAGTGAGTAGACACCAGGGATGCTGCTAAACATTATTCAGTGCACAGGGCAGCTCCCTACACAACAAGGAATTAGCCAACCTCAAATGTCAACAGTATTGAGATTGAGAAGACTTGCTCTTCCAAAATTTGAAAGGTAGGGGAGAAAGTGGGTCGCTTCAAAATTTCAGATTTTTAAAATTAATTTATTATTATTATTATTTTTGCTGTGTTGGGTCTTCGTTTCTGTGTGAGGGCTTTCTCTAGTTGTGGCAAGCGGGGGCCACTCTTCACCGCGGTGCGCGGGCCTCTCACTATCGCGGCCTCTCTTGTTGTGGGGCACAGGCTCCAGACGGGCAGGCTCAGTAGTTGTGGCTCACGGGCCTAGTCGCTCCGTGGCATGTGGGATCCTCCCAGACCAGGGCTCGAACCCGTGTCCCCTGCATTAGCAGGCAGATTCTCAACCACTGCACCACCAGGGAAGCCCCTCAGATTTTTTTTAAATGGACAATTTCATGATTCAAAATTTCCCCATGGGATGTAGAATAAAGATGAAAAATCCAAACAAGTCATATGCTTGCTTTAAAAATATTTGGAATGTAATATATGCATTGTGGCTATTGAACTACATATAACAGCCACCGTCGTGACAATATCAATAGCTATGACTCGTACAGAGCTTGCTGTGTACCAGGTGCTGTCCAGAGCATCTTCCCATTTACTGATTCAGCTCATCCTCAATGCAGCTCTACCAAGGAGGTATCATGACTGTGCCCTTCAGTACTCAGACACATCCGTGCTCTAGTCTGTAGAAATAAGGTGAGCTCCTGGAAGGAATTGTAAGGAGCAGAGCAGTGGCGGCACTGACAACAGTACGTTTGGGAAGAAGAAGGCTTTATCGTTCTAAATGCCCCTGGTTCCTCAAGCTTTTATTCTATGGGGCCGTTATTGCCAAAGTGCTTCTCTCAGAAGTTAGGATGGTCATCGTAAAGCAGGTTTATATTTGCTTCTAGAGGGAGAAAACGAAAAAGGTTTTATAACTCTCTGCTTGCCAGTTCTGTACCCGGTTCCACGCCTGTCTGTCTTTTCCTTTCCAGTAACCATTCTCAACTGAACTGGTCTTCCGGTTGTGTGTAACTGACAGAGAGTGAATATCCCTTGCAGCTCAGCCTTGTAAATTATGAAGTGGTCACTCATACTTGTGGCCGTATGAGCTTCTCTGGCTTTCTCTGTCTTATCTCCAGAGTTTGTAGTGGGGATATGAGCTCTCCCTTTAAAATTTCATCATCGGGGTGGGTTTGATCCACTTAAAACCTCATGTTTCAAAGAAAAATAAGTACAGTTTCTCTAGGCAAGCCTCACGGTAGATTCTCCAAGAACATATTTAACCATGGAATCTTCCCTAGAAATGCCACCTCAAAAGTCATATTCCCAGTGGGGATTTCTGGGGGATTTGGGAAGTTAGCTAGATTTGCTGCTTTCACACCTTCTGAGGGTTCTGAGTCCAGTGAATTAAGTTCGTCATAGCTACACATCTTACCTTTGCCAAACTGGCCTGTTGTATTAAACCTCAGTTGCCATAGAAAACCGGAAAGGAAAACATCGCAAATAACTAGGAATATATCAGTATTCTGAGCAGCAGTATTTATGGGGCACTAATGGATATCCTAGGCTATTTATCTTTCTAGTAGCAGTTGAAACACCCCTGTCTTTTTCTTACTGTAAAAGGCCTTCCTGTTAAGCAGAGAGTCCCCAAGCCTGGTACTAGAGTTGGGGAAAAGTGACATTCTAGTGCTTGATTTCTTCCTCATTGAAAACCCAAAATAGAATGCAGTAGGGATATATTCAAGTTTGGAGAGTCTGCAGGGAGACCGGCATAATAGGGGTGGGGTAGAAAGTTGGATAGAAAGAGGCCCAGTTCTCATGGTCCTTATCCCTTTCTGTTTCAAAGGATAGTCACCATTCATTTGTTCATAGTGGGCTTCTCTGTGCCTAAAGACTGATTCTTTTTTTTTTTTTTTTTTTTTTTTTTTGCGGTACGCGGGCCTCTCACTGTTGCGGCCTCTCCCGTTGCAGAGCGCAGGCTCAGCGGCCATGGCTCATGGGCCCAGCCGCTCCGCGGCATGTGGGATCTTCCTGGACCGGGGCACGAACCCGTGTCCCCTGCATCGGCAGGCGGACTCTCAACCACTGTACCACCAGGGAAGCCCTAAAGACTGATTTCTTATGTGCAACTCATAGTTTATTTTGTTCAAGTTTCAATAAAATGTATAAGGAATGCCCATGCTTTGGAGAACTTCTAATACTATCCGCATGTTACCTTCAGTCTTTTTTCAAGCTCCTGGCCACTCTTGTTTTCTGTGGAGGGAAGGCCTGGAATGCTACTATTACTGGGGTTATAATGTGTGTATTGCAGTACATACTTCTGGAGTCTTAAGAAACTGGACTCATTCACTACTTAGCTTTCTAAAAAATCTGAGGTCTACAAAGTTAGACTCAACCTCTGTACTCACTAAAATGCAGATTCCATGCCTCTAGCCCCATGTTTTAAATAGGAATCTCTAGAGGGTGGGCTCCAGTAACTTGTATTTTTAGAAACACCTCATGGGATTCCGATACACTTCAGAGTTTGGGGAGCGCCGGGTTTGCCAACATCCTTTCTCCCTCTGTGATATCCTTTCCGTTCCGCAGCAGTAGAGAGAAATCTAGAGAATTTTAACTCTTCTAGTTGAAGGTTCTTCTCACTTTGAAGGAGCCTGTCTTTGAGCGTAGTAACTCACTCCCCCAGTTTATAAGCAGCCCTTTTTATGGTTGGCCCTATGGTGGTTGGGTAACCTAAATGATGTGATAATGAGGGTGGACCAAAGGTCACAAGATTGTTAACATGTGTGAGGAGATTGTAGGCTTAGCCTCTCAGGTGAGGGAAAGGTTAACGCATCAACTGTACCAACACTTCAAAGCATGGAGCTGGTTTGCTGCGCTAACTTAATTATCTGTGCTATTGATATCTTTGACGAACATATCTGTACGCCAGATACCGTTCCTTCACAGGAGGAGAGAGCAGGAGATGGCTCTTCCGTTGCCAACTTCCTAAAATGCTTTTGAGAGTCAGCTGGGTTGCTTAGTCCTTTCTTGCTCTTGGATTAAATATAAAAATAACTCTGTAAAGCATATCAACCCTCTTTTCCCTGTCTGCGGAAACGGCACTCTCCTAGGCTTTTTCTAGCACCCATTAGAGAAGGAGGAAGAGAGGAAGGGTGACAGCATGTGAGACCCCGGAGCCCCACATCAGATACTCCTCCAGAATGGATGCCGCTGTTAGATCTCGGCTGAGGAAGGGAAGGGGGGGTTGCACAGGTGCCTGGCTGGTCCAGGGCTGATTAAGCAGTGGGAGCCTGTCCTGATTCTCACCACCCTTCTTTCCTTCTCTCTGTAACCATGTTAGTTTCATTGACGTAGCCGTCAGAAGCCCAGAAGGGAAAGAAGTACAACCCAAACCAGATGACGTTTTCATTTCTAAGCCATACGAGTGTTGGATGTCAAGTAACATTTGAAACTATAAACCAAAAGGAAGGATTTGTCTCTACCTGGTTTTTGCTGCTGCAAACCGGCCTCAGCTCTGTTACCACTAAAACAGTAGCACTGGTTTGCAAACAGCTTTCCAAAGAGAAGGACTTCAACCTCTGACACTCCCCTTTGATGGTAGCTCTCGAGGACAGATTTTCCCTGCTAGGTGTTGCTTTCATTTTTTACCTCCTTACAAGGAGCATTTTTGGGTTCGTGTCCTGAGCGATGGAGTGATGGGCTTATTTTGGAGCGGCCGGATCTGTTGATCTTTCTGCCATGGGTGTGATCTGAAATGTAAAGAAAGCAGATGACTCAACCTTCTCACTGCCCTGAAATGAAATACGGTGCCCTGTGCTCTGCCACCAAAAGGTGGCTTGCCGTTGAAAAGCTAGGATGTTTCCTAGGCAGAGACCAGGGCAGACATGTTCAGCTTCGCATTTTTTTTTTTCACTCTTGTAAAAAGTCTCTCACACAGGATGCCCCAGCTTTCAAAACATGGTTATTTTCATGATAAAAATGCTGGGGAGAGAGTGCCGGAGCGTCATGAAAAACCAGCTGCGGCACCCTGAGTGATGTTAATACAAATAGAATTAATTCACACTCCGGGGGTGTCTCGGGAATCCATTTTAAGTTGCCACTTAAACTTGGGCTTGAGGTTTTCCCCCGTGACCGCCCATGTTGAAAAATGTTTGCTGAACAAGGCAGTGCTGGGCTGTCCTCGATCTATAAATTCACTCAAACTAATTCATTAACTAACCCTTGATTTTAACTAGAAGCGAGCAGAGGTTAAAAAGTAAATGGTGGTTTCATGTTCTTGTTTAGCAGCGAGGTTGTTACCAATGTCATACCTGGCATATCACTCTTATTTTGGGGAAAGAACAAAGATGAAGTAGTTATCATTAGTGGGTTCTTTAATGACGTGATTTCTTAGTTCATTAAGGATTAGGTTTCAAAACATATCTGATTTGTAGATTCATTGAAGAGAATGCTGATTCCTTGTATCTTGCATTCCATTTACTCTGGGGCAAAAGTAAGACTTTCCATGTCTTTCTAGTTCTCCCAGCCTTTCTCTGTATTCCTGCACAGTGAATTTAATAAAGAAACTATCTTGGAGTAATAATTCTGACAAGCCCTGGACATTCCTTTGGGAGATGAGGACTGACCTTTTCCTGTTTCTAATAAAACCTCTGTGAATTTGGGCTTGGCTCTTCTGCAGTCCTGTGCCACTGTCTTTTTATTCCAGAGTTAAGGGTGGGATGAGCCCATTTATTTCCTCTGAATTGGAAGTGTGAATGCGGTCCTGGGCTCTTGCAAGGTTTGTAACACTCATGCCTATCACGTTTGGTTCTTAACACGCATTTAGCTACTTCGATTTATATTATCTTCCTTTTTTGTTGTTGTTAGATTTTGGTTTTTATTTGTGATTCAATACCCCATCCATTTCTAAAAGGACTGGGAAGGAGTGCTTTTGTGATATGGGGTTGAATTCTACTCTGGTGATTGACAGGCCATTTTATCCTAACTGTGACACACTGGCAATTTTAAAAGCTTCGTTTTCGTCTTTGTCTTAAACAAGGAGCATTTCCCACCTTATTAACTCCTGATAATCCCACTGGATGGATAATCTGGAATGGAAGAACTTAAGACCTTTTGGAGAAAAAAAGAACAAATCCACAAAATCTCTTATGATTATTTCTTATGGTCACTAAAAATATTTGGCATGCTAAGTAAAATAGCCTATCTATGGAAGTTAGATATTAAATTAGAATAATGGATATAAAATAATAATTTCTAAGGGATATCTTCTCCACAGTCTCAAGAAGATACCTGTACATTTGTTTTGATTGTTTAGGCATACCCAGAGGTATTTATTCCCTTGTGTCTGTCTCTCTCTCTCTAGTGTTCAATGTGGTTTTGATTTTATGACTCAAAGTTGACTCTTTTCTCCTGAGTCCTAGCATATTCCCTGAGAAACAGAATAATTTAGATGCGTAGAAAGGCAAAAATCTCTGGATAAAGTTAATTTAATATGTATGACACAGCAAGCAAGTTTCTATTAAATTCCAGTGAACAGGGTAAGTGTGGCTTTACTCACAATAACGGCACTGGTCCAGCCCTCTGCAGCCAGGTAAGACTACAGTTTTCTGGCCAGGATTTATTTGGCACCATCTTTCTTTAGCTCGCTTAGCTAAATTATACAAATATGAGAATCAAATAAATGATGGAGACATTAAGGAGTTCAGAGGAGGGCTTCCCTGGTGGCGCAGTGGTTGAGGGTCCTCCTGCCGATGCAGGGGACACGGGTTCGTGCCCCGGTCCGGGAAGATCCCACATGCCGCGGAGCGGCTGGGCCCGTGAGCCATGGCCGCTGAGCCTGCGCGTCCGGAGCCTGTGCTCCACAATGGGAGAGGCCACAGCAGTGAGAGGCCCGCGTACCACAAAAAAAAAAAAAAAAAAAAAAAATGTTTAAGAAGTTCAGAGGAAAGGGGAAATCACTGGACTCATAAAAACCTTTAAGTGGATCTATAGTATCTTCAAATTAAATGTAACTCGGCAAAGGCTTTTGTTGACCTTCACTCAGTCATCATTTCCTAGCATTCTTTTCCACTTCAGCCATGTGCTTTGCATTGCCTTCTCAGTGGGAGATTGGATGGCAGCGAGAAACTCATAGTCTTTTTTAAGAAAAATATTTTTTTCTAAATGAAACACAAATAGAGAAAACGACATGAGTCAAATGCATGTCCTGATGCTCTGTATATTTATATATTATAGATATATTGTATAAAATATATGTACATATATGTGTGTGTATGTGCTGGTTATGTATATTGTATATATATTGTATACTAGCTGGGACAAGAAGTAGAACTTTGCCTCTCCAGAAACCCCTCCAGGTGCCTCACCCAATCACAGACCTTTGTACCCCCATAAGTAACCATTATCCATTATAATAGTCACCTCATTATATTTTTAGAAACATGTTTATTACCCAGTGGGCACCCGCAAACGCTATGTTCAGTCTTGCCCATTAAAAAAAAAATTGGTATACAATTTAGTCTTTTTCAATCTGTAAAGTTCCTTCTTAATCCCTTTCATTTCCTTACAATTTATCTATTGAGGAACTTGGGCAGCCCGTTTGACCTATAGAGTTTCACTGAGCCTGAGTTTTCACAACTACACACTCATAGTGCATTCAGACAAGTTCTTCAGCCCCTGCCTGTCCTGCAAATTGGCAGTTAGATCCAGAGACTGGATCAGACTCTGGTTTGATCCCTTTGGCTAGACTATTGGTGGTGGTTGGCAAGGCTACAATCATTATTGAAGCTCAAATTGTCCCACTCTAGCCAGTGGGGACCTCTACAAGTTGGTTCTTGAGTCCTTTGATCATTGCCTTAAAAGCCTTTGATAACTTCCTTGTTATCTGGTCGTACAAGATGTTCCAGGTTTATCTTGCACATTTCCTGCCCTAGATCTGGACTCACCCATTTCTGCAAGAAGCCCTAGTTTCTCTAGGTGAGAAATGTTACAGTCCGAGTGCTAAGGATGCTCACTGCTGCTGGGTTGGTCATTGTTTCCTAACTTTTTGTAAAGGACAGGATTGGGAATCTATCCATCTATCTATCAAAATCTCATTAAAATGATAGATATATTTTATAGTCTATTTTACTACATATTTTATGAACTTATGAGTTCATATTGATACTCCAAATTTGAGATTATAGAGTTTTATTTCACCTCTTCTGCATTACATTTATATATCCTTCCATCCCCAAGAATGTTGATTCTTCTTTTTAATATAAATTTATTTATTTATTTATTTATTTAATTTATTTATGGCTGCGTTGGGTCTTCGTGGCTGCGTTGGGTCTTCGTTGCTGTGTGTGGGCTTTCTATAGTTGCGGCGAGCAGGGACTACTCTTCGTTGCGGTGTGCGGGCTTCTCATTGTGGTGGCTTCTCTTGTTGCTTAGCATGGGCTCTAGGCACGTGGGCTTCAGTAGTTGTGCCATGTGGGCTCAGTAGTTGTGGCTCACGGGCTCTCTAGAGCACAGGCTCAGTAGTTGTGGTGCACGGGCTTAGTTGCTCCGCGGTATGTGGGATCTTCCTGGACCAGGGATCAAACCTGTGTCCCCTGCATTGGCAAGTGGATTCTTAACCACTGCGCCACCAGGAAAGTCCAAGAATGTCGATTCTTAAGGACACAGGGGAATAATAGAATTAGAGTATCATGTAATTACTCATTTGTTTTATCCTATATTATGTGCACAATAGTCTCAGGAGAACAATGCTAATACTAGGACCATTGTAGTTACTGAAAACATTAAGCTTATTTTTGCATATAGTACCCCCATCCTTCCCTCATTTTTAAATAGTTGTGCTATATCTACATTGTCAGAGCATGTAGCCATTAGATACTCTGCCCTCTGCTTCTTAGCCTCCTTCCAGGCTTAATTCTACAGCTAACTACATATTTTAATATCCACCACTAATCCCTATGTTGATGGCCTAATTGTTTTGATTGCCTGAAGGTCATTCTCTAGTATGTTCTTCTGAAAGGACTCATGGGAACAATATTTTTTCAGTTCCTGCTTATATCCATGCCACTTTGTTTGAACCTTTTATACTTGCAAGTCAGTTTTGCTGGATATAAAATTCTTTTCTTTTGTTTAGTATATCAAATAGACAACTCTTTTTTCTTCTGGCCTAAAGCATTGCTTTAGAAAACTCTGATGTTAAGTTAATTTTCTTTACATTATAAGTCATGTACTCTTTTTGCCTAAAAACCCAAAGGATTTTATTATTTTATATGTCTTGGTATTGTTTTGGGGGGGGGTCAGTGTTGGCAGGTACATGATATAATTTTTCAGTGTAACTTCAGGTTTTTTTGTATTTGGGGAAATTTTCTTGAATTATAATTATTAGTATTTGTTATATTTCCTTGCTTTGGTTTGTTCTTCAGAATCTCTTATTATTTTTATGTTCAGTTTTCTTTGCCTATCTTTACTATTTGTCTCTCTTCAAACCCTTTCATCTCTTTTTTTTTTTCTTTTTTAGCTTTCCTGCTTTTTACGTTTTATATTTATTAAGGGATTATCTGTTGCATATTTTTGTTTCTAGTTTAGGTGGCATTTATGAAATATTTTTTTCCCTTTTATTTCACTTCTTTTCTGAGTCCTGTCACCATATTTATGAGTTCTTTTAACCTGATGGTGGTGTTCTTTTGTATTTTATATCCTTTCTTTAAGCTTCTTTTGAACTGATAAGTTATAGTTTTGATCTGTTTTGTGAGAATGTCTTTCCAGCATGCTTTTGTTGTCTTTAGGGATTTTTTTTTTCTGCTCCTTATTCTTTTACGTTACTATAATAATTTTGTATGGGATTTGACATTGATACTTCTCCATTGTTCACTTTTATGTGACATTAATTTTCCTGTCCTTTTAGAACAAGGTAGGGCGCAAGAAGTCTCACTGCCCTCACAGAGCTTTCTCTTCTGTGTGTGTGTCTGTGTGTGTGTGTGTGTGTGTGTGTGTGTGTGTGTGTGTGTGTGTATAGTGTTAGGGGTTAAAAAATATGGTAGATTGCTTTCTGGGATTCCCTGCTGTTCTCCCCTCCCCCACTTTGATCTAGACCTCTCTTTCTTGCAGATCTCTTATTCAATACTGCTCAAGTTTAATGTCACTTGTAGCAGTGTCTCATTGGTGGGGGCTTACTTGGAAAGGAGCCCTGGTGTCTTGACAACTCATGGGGACTACATTGATCTATTACTTTCAATCCTAGGTACAATGGGGTCCTTGCACTTGGGTGTTGAAAAGTATAAAACCCCTCCCAGTTATAGCTATTGTTCCAAATTGGCCCATTGAATTTTCCAGTGAGTACTGTTGGCTATTTGTAGAATTCTTCTGTTTCAGGCCCATGAGATGCCACGCCCATTACTTCCTTCTTCCTCTCATCCACATGCTGATTCCATGTAGGATTTGTGACTTCTTGGTGGTTTACCCCCATCAACTTGCTTGGGATTCATGAGGAAATTATGTCCCCTAGTTTTGTTTTAAATGTTGTCCATGAGTTTTAGGTTTTGTTGTCTAGTTCTATTTTTTTTTTTTTTTTTGCGGTACGCGGGCCTCTCACTGTTGTGGCCTCTCCCGTTGCGGAGCACAGGCTCCGGACGCGCAGGCTCAGTGGCCATGTCTCACGGGTCCAGTCGCTCCACGGCATGTGGGATCTTCCGGACCGGGCCACGAACCTGTGTCCCCTGCATCGGCAGGTGGACTCTCAACCACTGTGCCACCAGGGAAGCCCCTAGTTCTATTTTTATAGCATTCAAAGGATTGAAAAACTATGTTGCCATTGCTGCCAACATCTTTCTGGAATTCTCTCCCCAGCTTAGTTAAAACAGTGCCCCATATGATTAGTGGCATGTATCTAAGAAACAACAGCCCAGGAAAAGGGATGTGGCCAGCATACCCAGAAGGGTTTTCTTCTCTACAAGCTAACTTACCCCAATAGGGTGGAACCCATGAATGCATTTTCAGTGGCACCATGTTCTAGGAAACTTAGCTAGTCAGCCCAGAAGTGTAAAAAAAAAAAAAAAAAGTCTTGCATAATTTTGGTTTGGTTTTGGTCTACATTCAGCTTTTCTTTTCTTCATGAAACATGAGTTTCTATTTATACCTAGACTTCTTCCAAAAATAAACATGGTGACTTATAAGCACAATAACAAAAGATAAAATATAATAGTATCTGGTTGAATGTATTAGTTAAAGTAAACTAACTACTGAAACAAACACTCTTAACATCTTGATGTCTTGAAGTATTTGTCACTTACACCACCGTCTAGCTTGGATTGGAGGCTGGTGTGAGTTGGATGCTCAGCTCCACATACTTATTCAGGGACCCAGGACCATCTTCAAGAGCCTCCGAGTCTGAAGCCCTGGAAGAGAGAGAATATAGAGTATCTCAAGGGAAGATTTTAGGGATCAGTGATGTCATACATAATTTTTGCCCACATATCACTGGGCAGAGTTTATTCATGTAGAACTATATGACGGCAAGGGAAGCTGGGAAAAGCAGTGTAACCATGTGTCCAGGAAGAAAAAGAAATGGGGTTTTGTGAGCCCAGGATCTGCCATGGTGAGGAAATGGGGAAAGAGAAGAATAAGGAATAAATTTTCAGGGTAGAGAGGGCCTTTCAGCCAGAAAACAATTGTATAAAGACCTGGATGTAGGGAAGAGTAGGTTGGCTTGGGAAAACTGAAAGAATTCTGGTATGCTCGGAGCATCAGCTGAAGTCAGAAAAGGAGGCTGTGCTGGCTTCCTAAGAAGGGCTTGCATATTGCCTAAGGGTTCCAAACCTCATCCTGCATAAGAAACAGTGCTATTGGTGGTTTGTAAAGCAAGGAAGTGCCATAATCCAATTTGTGTTTTTGAAAGAGAATTCTGACCCCCAACTATTACCAGACGTGTCCCTGAAATCGAAGAAGACACCAATTCTGAACCTTTCTTGATCATGTGCCTCGTGCTGTAAACCCAGGAAAAACTGAATTCACCTCTGCCTGCGCCCATCTAAATCATGCTTACTTGGTAGGCTTCCATTAACGTGCTACAGTCACAACCAGGGGCTGTAGTGAGTTCTATAAATTCAGCCTGGAAATGTAATTTCAGATCTCACTGAGCCTGTGTTGTTTCAGTGATATTATAATCAATGACGGTAGCTCCCTTTGAAGCTCATAAAGTGACCTCTTTTGACATTGATTTCTCATCTGTTTTTTTTTTTCTCTGACCTTTCTTCACCTCCTATGTCTCTTGATTTGCTAAGGCATAGTATTTTATTGCCAGGCACCCTTATAATAACCACTATAGCCATACATTTCGCTTTGTTCAGATCATTACTACCTAAATAGACACCATTGTGGCAAGATCTAGTCCTGGAAACTGGTGTTGCAATGCTCTTAGAAGGAGACGGCTTTTCTTCCTTTAGGAGATACCAAAGTGAACTGTTGAGTTGTCTTCTTTGCTTAGACTGGAGTCTAGAAAGATTGCCGTGTGTATTTTGTCCTTTCTTGTGGGTAGAGCCCTGCCTTGAGAAAACCAGAGAAAACGATCGTGAGTATATGGTTTCAGACCTCACATGGACATTTCCAAGACATTACCACGTCTTGCTAGAAGCCCGTAGGAGGTTAAATAGGAAGGTAAATAAAACATGCATCTTCCTTAGAGAGGCGTGTGGTTTGTCTAGCATTTCTGTTTCCCCCCCAGAGTGACCTTTAGAAGAGCATGTGCTCAATAACCTATTGGACTGTCTCTAGTCTGGCTGTCAAGGTGCAGAAGGGGGAAATGGGGGGATTTCAAGGCAAGCACCTGAAATGGCTAACTGCAAACTTAGTAGAGAAATACTCATGTTTTTTCAGTAGTTTCCAGAAGGTTCCTAAGCACCTGATGTATGATGGGTTTTTTCATTTGGGGCATCTGCTATTTTTGCCAAGCTCAACATTCCAGGGAGGCTACATTTTTGGTTGTTCAGAGTTCAAAACTGAACATGTCAGCAGTGAGTAGCCACCCAGCTTTGTAAGGAATGCCACAGCTGACAACTTCGCAGCTGCCGAGGAATCGCCTGAGCCTTTCTTGTAAAGTACCACCATACACAAGAGCCTTTGTGCCATTGGGACCCACTATGGAGTTTCCAAATGCCCTTACTCCCCCCAAAAATGTGCCAACCCCTCCTTACCACGTTTCCCAATGTCTGGTGCTAATAACCATGACGATGGCACTTTGGTAGCTCTTGAAACATTCCAAAGGGACTCTTCTTCTGTACTATCAGAGTAAAAAAACAAAACAAAACCACCACTATATTTTAGGAACAAGACCATTGATGTATTGATCATGCCACTCAAATTGTTTGGAATAAAAGAAATGATTTGGGGAGCACAGTTTTGTTTTAATATTTATTCTTGAATAATTCTGTAGAGGGCTAATGCCTAGAATAAGAATCACACATGTTATTTTTCTATAGCATTTGAGGGTTTTTTTGGGCAACTATTTCAAGATATGTAATTTTGATATGATTAAGGAAGAATGAAGGAAGATGAAAGAAAAGTACCTCTTGATTTCCATGTTCATTTCCAGGGGGCCTATTTGTTTTCATCAGAACTCCTATAGTATGCAAGAACCATCTTAGTGATTAAGGATGATTAGCCCATGGACTCTGGCTGGAAGATACAAGATTCCTTAACCAACTGCCCTAGATTGCCTCTGAGAAACCATTTAAGGAATGCCCTGCTGTGGTTAACTATCCCATCAACCAGATTATGGTCCTCATTTTCCCCCACCCCAATGAGAAGGTAGAAACTGTTCTCTTTTAAAAGGACTTATTAGGTCATTTACTAGCACTTGCCTGGTAGTCTAGAAATGTATAGAAACATTCAGTCAGGTCAAGGGGAGCTTCTGGTTTGTTTGAAGGACTCTTGGATATATTGTTAGAAATGTTATTAAACACCTGGTTCTAAACATCTAGATCTCTCTTAGATCATTTTAGAAAGATGGGGAGAGGGACTAAATACCATTTTAACATGAATGTAATATATGGTTATTACGCTGTAACCAGGAATTCATTTGGAATAACTTACAGAGGGAGATTACTTTGATGTTGATGTGTTCAGTCACTATGAAATTTGCCTTGGCATCTGCTTCATGGGTGCCCTATGTGCCTTTGGTTACGTGCAGATCATTTTCTGTACCAAAAATTCAAAATCTCTTTTGAATCACCCCCAATTCTTTCTGTGGCACTTCCTCAAAAGTGGCATAAGCGCTTTCTTCAGCTTCAAAATTCAATCTCAAAATCCAAGGTGTATTCCATTCTACATCCTTAGTATGTCTTCCTGGACACCTCAAAATGATCCTAATGGGAAAGTTGATTCAAAAATGGTCTCATTGCCCTTGCCATTGTTATTTTCACAGAACTTTTGAGCACTTCATCAATGGGAAATAAGATTCCTGATGGATCCAGTTGCTTTTGCATACTACCTCTTGGCCATTTAAAAGCATAGTCGGTATGTAACCCAGCTATCTTGTCTCTCAGGGCAGCTCCTATCCCATATGGCTCTTTTCTCTCTCTCACCTCTTAATGCAGAAAGTGGCACTGACTGTTCCGGAAACATAAGGATGGCCCAGGCCAGTGGGCACGCGTTGACTCATAATCATTGCCCTTTTCATTTGAGGCTCTCGCAGATGGAAAACTATTTGGATGCTGCAGTAACAACAAAAATAATGCTGGCATCCTCTCAGCTTTTGCCTGGAGAAGCCCAAGAAGCCTGTTTCTTATAACTCGAAGGTGCGTGTGAACTTGAGATGTAGCAGAGTCAGCCATTGTTAAGAATGAACTGATTGACCTTTTCGAAGTGACAAGTGAAAAATAAGCATAACGTTGCCCGGAGCTTTCTTCAGGATAGTACCCAAAGGGAAACCCTTGTAGGTTCAAGCCCAGAATTATCAAATGACTCAGTCTTTCCCTCCCCTCCCCCCCCCCCCCATGATCCACTCCTTTCTCTCTTGTCTCAGAACCACTTAAAGACTTAGAAGCTGCTGACTTCAGCTCCTTGGCCAGTGCGTAGGTCTTAGATCCTGGGTGTGAAATGATGAGGAAAAAAAGTCTTTCACAAAACCTTTCTTCCAGAATTTCATTTATCCCTTTGTCAGCCTATGTGCACACCAGAAAAAAAAAAAAAAATTTCTCTTTCTATCTTGAAGTCTGTTCTGCACTGATTCTTTCCCACACCTGGCTATTTCTAACCTGATGGCCAATGCAGTGTTCCATAGCCTGAGCAGTCATTTTAAATGGCACTATTTTTACCCTTTGGAGCCCTAGAAAGATCTTCTAAAAGCTGACACAGACACTCAAGTCCTAGTGACACAGGGAGTGAGCTATTGTTACTGACCCAGGTTCTTGGCCTCCTTAATCAATAGAAATTGATAAGAGGCCAGACAAGAAATTCAGACAAGACTTTACTGGGACCCCTGCTGCAGTAAGGGGCAGTGAGAACAATTAACAGGTTTCCTTGCTAGCTCCCCGGGCGTGGGGGGCAATCTGGTTCCTTACATGGAGTAAGGGTAGTGGGTGTGTCCAGGGGTTGGGCCAGAAGGGTGGCTTAGGAGGTTTGCCCACCCCTTTGGTGGTATTGTGTGCAGGGGGCATGTGTAGTACCCTGCTTTTGCTCCTGGTAGCCTGTTTTTGCTCCTGGCTCTTCAGAAGTGGCAGTTGGGTTTTTGGTCTTTTTGTATCTTGTTGTCCATAATTTGCCTCAACCTCGCATAGTTATTTTTAGTTCCTTATAGTTTCTTTGTATTTTGTCGCTCAAGGAGATGTTTGTCCAGGTGCAAGCATTGCAGCAAAGAGTCCCAGGTTCCAGCCTGTTTCACTATGACTTTCCCTAGACTTCTTGATTATTAGTTTAATGACTGATTTATTTTGGTGGGAATCCCACCAGCTGTGGCCATTTATTAACAAGCAAACTGAGGAAAAGACAGTCGCTAATAGAACAGAGGAGAAGATGTGACTAATTGATCTACATCTAGGTTTGGGCAGTGGATAACCTGGATCTCCTCCTTCTGCCCTTGAGATCCTGCTTTTCCAACCATCAGGTTATTCTGACACCATTGGTTGTTGGAGGTTGGCCTTCCCTCCATTGATCTGCAATCACCGGCCTCTCTGTGGAGCTTCTTTTGAACAGAAGGAGACGCTTGGCTTTCCTGCCAAGCAGCCTCCAGATGAGGAATCATTCACATGAGAAGTGTCTGGCCCCCCTCTGTTATTCAAACTTGAGTGGTCACCAGGTGACCTATGACCTCAGATGATAAAGTTGCCCAGGTTATGTGGTCTCTCCCATCTAATAGAAGATAATGTGGTTTTGCTGAAAAGGTCTATATTTGAGCCCAATCTTTCTCATGTGTAACCTAATTTTTGTTGGACTGCATCTAGTTTTACTACTTTAGCAACTTCCCTGGGCCAGGGAATCCATTTATTAAGTTGTGTTGCCAGAAGTTCTTTTTCACCCCCCACCCCCCCGGCTGAGATATCTTGGCAAGTCACTGTAGACGATCCTCGGGGTCCAGGTCAGAGGAGCACACAGGTAAGATTGCCTTCTAATAAGGTTCTTTGACATCTCAGTTATTAAATTCCCTTGAATGGGGTTCAAGCACATCTGACTTACGGTGAAGTTTGCTCCATGTAGAGAATGCCGTGAATCGTCTGATGGGAAGTTTTCACATATTTCTTCTGTTCTTTGTAGATTTACTTACTTTACTTGTTCAGAATGATGCCACCTCTTTCCTGAAACACATAGTCTTTCCAAATGGGAAGCAGAGAAGACCTTTTCCTTTCCATATAAGTCTTCCTAAATGGGAGCAGAGAGGACCAGCTCTCACTTTCTCTTCTACCCCATTCTGGCTCACTTTCTTTTCTTGTGACCTCTTTCTTCTGGTTCCCAGGGTAGCTGCTCTTGACTTCTTATGAGTGGCACTAGCTGGTCTCCCTGGATGGGAACCAACTCTAGTGTACCTGTGGCAGGAGAAGAAGGTGCTTGGAGCTCAGGCTGTGTCTGTGGGCCTAAGAGTTGGGGGGAGGGCATAGGGCCACAGGGAGATTGTGAGTGCCCAACATGGGGCAGACTCTTTAATGTACCTCCCTTCTTGTTGACGGGGCTGATGGATGCACCTGTTATTCTTTCTTTTTTTTTCTCCTCTGCTATCTTACTGCCTTATCACCTCCTCAGAAGAAATTCAAAAGTTTCTTCCCATGATCGGAATCATATCTCTCCTCTTCTCCAAGAAGCCTTACTAACTTTCTTCTTTGGTCTTCATAGAGCCATGATTCTTGGTTCTGTGAATGCCGTGCGCCAGCACTTACCAAATGATTTCCTGAAGGTTGCTCATTCTGTGAGATGAAGAAAAATGCTCCCAGGTAAGTTTAGGAAACTGTGCATACTCCATCCTGCTAATTGAGGATTCATAGTAGCGTAGTAAAGACTCTGAGATTTCGTGCAGTTAGAAAATGAGTTTTTTGGTGTGTCATCTAGAATTTCACAGGTGTAAAAATTATGGTGAGAAAAAGCTGGCCTGAGGAAGATATAGTTAAATTCTGATTTAAATGATGAACAGAATTTGGAGTGGGGGAGGAACATTGGAGGTAACATTCTGGGCAGAGGGAATGCAAGTTCAAGAAACTCTGAAGACCATCATGCCTGGAGGATGGTGGAGAAGTAAGAGGGGAGCTTGGTGAAGCAGGAGATGGTGGGGAGAGCACAGGGAGGCCTAGTTATGGAGGACTTATTGGCCATGTTAAGGATTTTGGTCACTATTGAATGGGGAAAAGAAAGGCTATGGTCCAATTAGATATGCATTGTCAAAAAACCACCCTGGCTACAAGTTGGAAGCACATAAGAGATGGGCCAGAGTATGTCGTAGGGAGGAAAATTTACCCATACTTCAGTTCCTGCTCTAGTGGGTAGCACGAAATACATTATGTCCTAGTCTCTTTCAGTTTTCAATCACTTTCTTTCATTTGAAATAGTCCCTTTTGGGTAACTGCTCAGAGTTTTCCACATAGTCTCCTTCTCTCCAGGATGGCACTGGAGCAATGGGAGAGCTTCCTGTGCCTCAGACAGTGGTGGAAGGGAGCCTGATATCTGTCTATGGGTCTTTGGGCAGCTCTCGGGGTGCTCACTACCGCCCTCTGCAGGAACCATACCTCATTGCCCACCTGGTAACTGCTGCCCCGCCTCCATTTGCTGCTGAACTCTGGGCCTGATGAATGCGCTCTCTGTTCTGTTTCAGCTTGGTTAGGGCCTGAGGAGCCTCTTCTCTGCCTCTTCTGCATCCTGACTGTCTGAAGTCTGGCTCTGTGTACCACCTGGATTCTGGTGTGATGCCCACCCCCTCCCAGCCCTGATCCCTGGGAGGCTCCCCAGCTAGCACCATCAGTGACGGCCCATATCCCTGCACAGAGCACATAGGACCTTCTGTGTCCTTCTGAACTACACTAAAGACAAGGGAGCCACTAGGGAGCTAGACCCAGGCTTTCTCTCCACTTATCCGTATCCCTCACTGCCCCCACCCCCCGCCTTTATTCTGCTGAGTTGCTCCAGGCTGGGAACTGGGGAACACCTGGTAAGATGTTTCCGGACAGGAAGTGGAGAAAAATTCTTTACATGTCTAGCTGCTCCAGCACTGCAACCCAGGGAAGTGGGTCAAGACCTCTTTCACGATCTGCTACTGCTACCTCTGCCTGTCTTCTTCCTCCTCTACACCCTGGGCTGGAAAGGTGGGCTGGTACATTTCTCTAACCTCATTTGGTAGTCTCTCTCTCTCTCAGCCTATGGGCAAACACTAAAATTTAGTGTCAAAGCCAAAGATCTTACTATGGAATTGAGAATCCCTTTGCTTGCTCTCTAGAGATTCAGTTTAGAGGCTTCTGTCTAGCTACAGAGGTCAAGTAAGTCAGCTTTGAGACTCAGAGCCGTGCAGTGTTCTTCTCAGTCACTCTCGTGGACTTGCCCCCACTAGAAAAATAATCCTCACGGTTCAGCTGTAGAAATGGCTAGATGCAAAGGATTTTGATTAATTATGTCGATGGAATGTTTTAAAAATATTCTCCCTGTTAAAAGTAGGAACATGGTCTGCTAAGAGAGATGTTCGTAACTTGGACTTGGGTGATGACAATGGGAATGGAGAGAAATTAATAGATTAGAAAATACCTAGATCGTAGGATTGACAGTGCTTACTGTTTGATTAAATAAGGTGAACTGATCAAATGTGAGGACCTCAGGTTCCTGGTTTGCATGGACGGATGGGGATGCTATTTACTAAGACACAGAATACCGGGAAAAGAATTGTTTGGGGGGACTAGTCCACTTTTGGACATGGTGAATTTGGAGTTCCTGTGAGACATCCAAGTGGAGATATCTAGTAATTAGTAGGATGTAGCGATTTATAGCTCCAAAATTGATATCTCCCTAGGAAATCTTATTATAATAAGATTAGTTGGTTAGTTGGTGAGTATGAAATTTGAAGAGTGATAACTAGCTGAAACAAATGATAAATGGTTTGATGCAACCATCTCACTGTAGGCAGAGGCTTACCGATGAGACCAGATGAGAAATAAATCTATTGGCTAACATTCCCTCTTCCATGGTATAGCCCATGCTTCATCACTCTGCCTCCTTTTCTGAAGAACACAGCCTTCATTTACATGTTAATGTATTCAGTCAGTTTACAGCAAATCTTACCTTTATTAATTATCCCCTTAACTAGGGGATAATTTTGTCTCTTTCCAATGATGTTGCCTATCTCTGTTCTGATCCCCTTCTGTGTTGCTCTTAAGATTTTACTCTCAAAAGTCAAGTTTATTTCTATGATGACCGTATTCCCCACATACTAGCAAAAGTGTTGATAAGTGAGGAAGCTAGAAATGTGGGCAGGAGCTAAATCACTAGAAGATGTTTGGACTTTATCCTAAGGTAGGTAATGGAGAGCCATTGAGGGTTTTAAGCCAAGGGGGGAATAACATAACTTGCGTGGGCTTGACTTAGGACGACTTCCTTTATCTAATGCCAGCAAGTTGATTCATTCAACACCTAATTTTTAAAATTAATTTTTATTGGAGTATAGTTGATTTACAATGTTGTGTGAGTTTCTGCCCTACAGCGAAGTGAATCAGTTATCCATATACATATATCCACTCTTTTTTTAGATTCTTTTCCCATATAGGTCATTACAGAGTACTGAGTAGAGCTCCCTGTGCTTTACAGTAGGTCCTTATTAGTTTATCTGTTTTACATATAGCAGTGTGTATATGTCAATCCCAATTTCCCAGTTTATCCCTCCCCCCCCCTTCCCCCTTGGTAACCATAAGTTTGTTTTCTACGTCTGTGACTCTGTTTCTGTTTTGTAAATAAGTTCATTTGTGCCATTTTTTTAGATTTCACATGTAAGTGATATCCTATGATATTTGTTTTTCTCCATCTGACTTACTTCCCTCAGTATAACACCTATTTATTGATCATCTCTTTTGAATAAGATGCTCTGCTGGGTGCTATGCAGATACAAAATTAAAAGGTAAAAAGAAGATGTCTCCAGTTATGACCTAGTATTCATTTTGGATATAGGTAGAAAAAGTTAGCACTAATTTTAAGTTTGATTTGTAAAGGAAAACAGAGCATAAGATGTCAAAGTTTCCTGACATAAACCCTTTTATTAACCTCAACTCTTTTAGGTCATGATAAGCTCCGTAGACATTACCTTTTTCAATGCTGGAAAGGCCAGCCCACTTGTTCTTGTGGTGTTCATTTTGTCATTTAGCAGAATTATTTTGTTTTTCTTCAGATCCCTAATGGAATATACTAACTGTATATTTTGATTTTATTTCTAAGTACAAGAAAATTGAAGAAGCGAACAGATCAGTGACCTTTGTGTGAAAATGACAAATTTTAAAAGAAACCCAGCAGGATAGGCGAGTGTATCTCTGAGGGAAAGTGGCAAAGGGATTTTTTTTAGGGTTGGATTTTAACATCTCTGACCAGTTGGGTGAAAACTGTTTTGAAGATGTATTACATTCCCTGATCAAATGGAAAAAAAAATGACACCTCCCATCGTATCTAAGAAACACCCGGCAAACATGGCTGAGAGCTACACGCTCCTTCCCACATGGCCTTGCTGTGAAAACCTTCCTACAGCCCCTCCTTGGCAACTGGGACAACCTCGTGTCTCCTTATGGAGAGTGGCCAGCTCAGAAGATTAGGGAAAGCTCTAGACTTGTAATTATTTTCCCTTGGAAGTTCCCAAGTGTAGTTAATGGGTGATCTTTTCTTTCTAATATTTAACCTAGCAGCTGCCTCATTTCTGCCACTTTTAATACCTGAGTCAACTTTGTAGATACTTGCACTTTAAGTATATGAGTCAGGAGGTTTTGTTGGAACAGTGTTATGTTAACAGTTTCTATCAGGTACACTTCAGGGTTGTGTCCATAGTTTCCTGGGTTTTAGATTTCCTGTAACCTGGTATTGTTTTTTGTTTGTTTGTTTGTTTTTCCAGTCCTGCAAGTGTTAATTTTCTTTGCTGCCGTTAGTGTTTGAAGTGAATCCTCCTATATTAATGTGGTTTTTGAAATAAAAAAAATCCCTCCATGCACAAAGAGTGCCGTGGATAGTTTTGCATTTGCAAATAAAGGCCTAACAAATGATCATTTAAAAAAATATATTTCCCCAGCTGAGCGCATTAAAGCTATATGCTGCATCTTTGTATTCACTTCAGTAAACCAGGTGTGCTTCTGGAGATTAGCTATTTTTTATAAAGAATGATTTTGAAATAAATGACAATGGGCTCATTTCTCTTTACGCTGAGGATAACATTAAAGGAAAACTGCTGTGATTAGTTTTAATATCTCAGATACCTTAATGAGTACTTACTAAAAAGGTGAGTGTGTGTGTGTGAGCGCACAAGCCCAGAAGGTAGATATATGTGTACACGTGTGCTTGAATAATTTTCTAACATCTTAGGTAATACCTGTCAGGGATTTTAATAACCCAGCAGCGCTGAATTATTCTGGTGGCTGTTTTTGCTGAGCTTTCGGCAGGAAGTTCATTTTCCTGTGGAGCTGTTTTTCGTCTTTTTTTTTTTTTAAGTACCAGTCAGAAAATATGAAAATGGACTAGCATTTTATGTGTCAGTTTCAGTCTGTGATTGCGTGCCTCTTCCTAAGTTACCTGGAGCTCTCTATCACCTTACGTCTTACCTGTAACCTGAGTTGGAGGTCAGCATGGGGATGTGAGGTGTATGGGTTAGGTTTGGAATACTTAATATGTGGATTGTATTAGGGACCAATAAGAGATGGATTAAAGATTTCCAGGAAGGGGCCACATTAATTTATATAGAATGAACCTGGGATGGAATTGTGATCTTTCTTGTCCAGTCCTGTAGTTAATGAATAGAGTACATGCATGCAGATGGTAGAAGGGGCCCCATGTACTCTGTAATGACCTATATGGGAATAGAGTCTAAAAAAGAGTGGATATATATATAACTGATTCACTTTGCTGTACAGCAGAAACTAGCACACCATTGTAAATCAACTACACTCCAATAAAATTAATTTAGACAAAAGGAAGGGGCACCGTGATTAAGAAAGTTAGAAAAGCAAGAGAGCCTAGGGTATTACTGGGCTTATGGTTAAGTGGTTCACAGAAGCATCTGGGTAGGGGATGCTATGTAGCCAAAAGGGGCAGGGAGGGGGTACTCAGCAGACAGAATAATTTCAGCAGCATCTACTGGACGTCCTGTGGAGGGGAAGAACTGCCTTGAGCTTCTGAATTTCAAGGGCTGCTACCTGGTGCAGTCAAATTTAAAAGCTAATTATTGCTTTATTAGAGAATCGATTGTCTTGATTATTTAAGGCAGATCCTTCAGAATGCAATAGTCAAAGGATCCATAGTTGTCGTTTTCCTTTTTTTCTTGTCTTTGGCTATTTTAATGCTAGTGATATCTTTTCTAGAAATTGGAGAGAGAAAGGTGAAATTAAAATTTGGCAGGTTTTCTTTTTCTTTTTTTTTGGAACTCTGGGTGATGGTCTGTAGAGGCGAAGGGATGAGACTGAAGCTGTTGCAAAAGTGCAGGGGGTGACTATCCAGTAAAAACAGTTATCCCTATTTTCTGTAACCCCACATAACTCATTTTCAGCTCTCCCTTTTGAATTGTTATTTCCGTTTTGTTCCTCTATGGGTAAAATCTATATAAAGAGCATTAGCGCTTCGTCTTTAGAAATATGACTTAATTTTCTGTCTATACGTGTCTTTAAGAGCCAGGATGTGGGTACAAATAACGGTTATTCTTTTGCCTCTTATCCTGAGAAGCTGGCTCAATGCGAGAGTAATGAAAAATAAGAACAAAAATAGCTGAAGTTAAAACTCTGGGGTAAGATAATGGCTCTTTAAATGAAAGCATTGAGACCCGTTATTGTCACGAGATACTTTTTGGCTCTTGTAAGACTGAAAAGGGTCAACAAAGATGTGTTTCATTTCAGGAAGTGTGACTGAGAATTTTGGTTAACTGGGGCTGAGTTGTGCAATATTCATTTATTATTGATGGGTTTTAAAAATGACACAGACTTTTCAGGTTGAGGCTGGTGATTTTATATTGTTTGTGTAAATGGGAGAGAGAAGCTTCCTCTCCGTAACTGAACCCAGCTTCCTTCTTTCCACTTATGGAAAGCATCTTTGCGGTCCAATTTAGCTGCGATCGGTGAGGGCGCTCACTTTGCTCTGTCTAGGACTGGAATGTTGTATGATCTCCCTGTTGATGTATCAAGTTTGTCTTCTTTGCTGAGTTTCCTAATGGGTGTTGGGGCTTGAGCATCTAGACATAGGTTATTATGGAGTGTCTTTTGGTTGGGGGGCGAGAGAAAGCCAAGAAATGCTTAATGTTTGCAATTGAATTTGAACTGAAGCTGGGAGTAAAGGGAGAAACAGGAAGTTATGAGTGTATTTTTTAGGATACAGGGGGAGACATCAGGCCAGTGAGGAATGGGGTGATTGATACCCGCATCCAGAGAAGACGTTATCATTCCATGACAATGGATGCAGATTGTACCCTTCTTCACTAGGACCTGGGAAGCATCCCTCCTGATACAGCAGAAAAGCTGACACACAGCAGTTCCCTGGCTGTGTCACCAGAGCTCATCACTCTGCCAAATCAAAGCTTACTGGCTGCTGTCATCTATTTTATTTTGTTTTTTAAATTAACTTTTATTGGAGTATAGTTGCTTTGCAATGTTGTGTTAGTTTCTGCTGTACAGCAAAGTGGATCAGCTATACATGTACATATATCCCCTCTTTTGTGGCTGGCTGCTCTCATTTAAACCCTTTTGGAGAGCTTTTTTTTTTTTTTTCAAAGTGAGCAGATCGGGTTTCTAATTTTAGCTGTGACAGCTTATAATTAGAAACGTCTTCAAACATACTTGTTTACAAACACCTGCCCCAGTACTGTATGTTTGCCGTTTTAGGATGGGCCTGTGGTGGTGTGGAAAATGGGGGTGGCACTGTTTGTGTGTTCTCTTACTTCTGCTGGATGCCTGCAGTGTGCCAGAGTGTGTGTGCATGCACGTGTGTGTGTTTGCGTGTGTGTGAATTTTTTCTTTACTTTCCTCCTGGCTGAATGCCTCAAGCCCAAATGCTCTCGCCTGCGTCACACTGCAGAGTTCTCCTTTCTTGGGAATCAAAGAAATCGGTGGTCAGTTGTTATTTGGGACAAGGTTAGACTTTAAATGACACACTAGAGAGAAATTTTAGCAACTCATTTGAGCAGCTCAGAATCTGCATTGGAGAAAATGCTTTCTCGATTTCCATAATTTCTATATTTATATGTCATTTAGCATAGGATAGAGCTGAGTGATTCAAGAAAAACAAATAGAGGGAGTGCTCCATAATATAAATAATTCTACATTTTATCAAAGCAGAAATACATATCTGTGGTTAGAAGGAGACCACCTATTGAAGTGATGGTTTCTTTCAAACTGAAATGGGATGCTATCAGGGAACATCAAAAGATGGCAGTAGCACAGTGATAGCCCAATGATAAAGTTTAACCTGGTACTTACGGTTTCTAGATCATAAAATGTCAGCTGAGAACCTAGTGGATGACGGCTTTGAATATAACTGTGAGATTTCCTTAGGACAAGCATAGGTATTCCCTTCCAAGAAGGTAAACAAGATATTGCGCGCCAAAGCAAGATTTCAAATGAAAAGTGAAAGTAGAACACATACTCACAGACCAATATCTAATTCTAATTAAAGTGGAGATTCTGTAGGAAACTAAGCAGGTGTGGACTTAGCTGTGACACCTGAGTCTGCCAGCTGGTAGGGTGACAGTCAGATGCCTGTTTATTTTCTAATATCCAAGGCCACTTAATGTTCCAGGGGGGGAAGCAAACTAGAAACAATAAACAAAACGATCTCTATAAGGCTTGTTGTGGAAACTTGAGTTTTCCAGGGAAGCGAAAGATGGAAGTTTTACTTCTCAAATCGAATCTAGACGCAGCTAACTTCTTTCCTGTTATGGGGGGGATCAGTTAGATTACACGATGGTTTTAAACATCTACTGAGCCAATTCCTTTTAAAAGTATGTGTAATGTATTATATATGGATGGATACGTCTGTACGTGTGTGTTTGTATATAGATTTTGTTTTCAACTTTTGAAATGCACTACCTTTATACCAACTTGCGATGAATGTTTAAAGGATTTCATGCATTTGCTGTTGTGTGTCAGAAGAATGAGGGGGAGATTAGATGAGGAAAAAGAACTTTGGGCACAGCTTGTAGGCTGTTATTTTCACCAACTGTGGTGTCAGCTATGATCTTTTTTCAGTGTTTCTGACAATGGGGCCTCTTAGCTAGAGATCCCTGGGTCTCTGTGATTTCATTTTTTTTTTTAATAAAAAAGGATGAGAATATTTTTTCAGGCTTTTACTAAGCACACACTCTGTACAGTTTCAAGCCCAGATTGAGGGGGCGGGAATGGACTAGGCAGCTAGCCTAGTTGTTGAGGGGGCCCAGTGTAGAAGCGAGTAGCTGAATAAACTATAGGACAGTGGGATGTGTTGCCAGAAGCTACAAATAAAACTCAGTGGGCTCTGTATTGACAGAATTCATCTGGTAGGTGTTTCCTTGAAGGATAGCAAATTTCTAATCCTCCATTTGGGTTGAGTGGATGGGGGCCAATAGCATCTATTGAGTATCACTGTGTACCTAGCACAGATACAGGGAGTAGGGTTTGGAGTCCAATTAGGTTGGTGTGAATCTCAACCCCAATGCCTGCTGAGGATGTGCTGCCTTTTTTTTTTTTAAGGGTTGGTTTTCTTTTAAAGCAACTAGTGCTCAAGCTGTTTTGTTTCATTTCTGGTTTTTTTTATGAATTTATTTTTTTATGAATTTATTTATGTTTGGCTGTGTTGGGTCTTTGTTGCTGCGCACGGGCTTTCTTTAGTTGTGGCGAGCGGGGGCTACTCTTCCTTGCGATGCGCGGGCCTCTCATTGCGGTGGGTTCTGTCGTTGCGGAGCACGGGCTCAAGGCGCGCAGGCTCAGTAGTTGTGGCGCAAGGGCTTAGCTGCTCCGTGGCACGTGGGATCTTCCCGGACCAGGGCTCGAACCCGTGTCCCCTGCACTGGCAGGTGGATTCCTAAGCACTGTGCCACCTCACCTCCCTAATTCACAGTTTCCTTATAATCAAAAGAGACCATCTTACAGGATTCATTTGAAGGTGAAAAGGTATACTAGCTTTGTGAAGATATTTCGCAGGAGAGGGAAACATTTAACCGTTGATAGAAAAATCTTGAAATATTCCAAACCTGAAACCCTCATCAGCCAAACAAGAAAAAAAAAAGGTGTGTGATTGCTAACTCGCTGCCATAAAAGTTTAACTAAAGCAACAGCTTTACTTATTAAATCTCAAAGGAACAAGTTGAATAATTTGAAAAGAATTTAAAAATTCCAGTTCAAGGGCAGGTGAATGTGGAAAGTAAAAGGGGGTATTTCCTTCTCTGTGGTGGACAAGCGTAGAGATGACACAGGCAGCCTCTCAGTTTCCTTCTTCATAGGCCTGTAACTGTGAGACAGGAAATAGGGCCATGGCTGCAGAACATGCTCAGTCAAGCTGCCGAAGAGACAGAATTTGAACTCACCAGCCTGAGGACTTTTTTCTGCCATGACCAGCTCCAAACTCTCTTCAATTGCCACGGCCCCATTTTGAGACCGCTAGTTTGAAATTTTTTGAAAGTAGAGTGTCACAATTCTTATGAAGCAGAGGCCAGGAATACGAGGGCAATTACGTCTGCTGTGGGAGATCTCACCACAGTCAAGCTAAGCTAGTAATTCTTTCCATCGTCGCCTTTCTCTCTCTGTCCCCTCCCTTCCCTCTCCTCTGTGTGTGTATGTGTGTGTGTGCGTGTGGTGTTTATTTCCCCATGTTCCCATGGAGCCCAGCCTACAAAGATTAAGACAGAGTTGACGGGGTGCTGTTGATCACCCGGTGACTGGTTACAGAATATTACTATTCAGGAGGCATTGAGACAGGGTTAAAAAAAGAGACACCCCCATTAACATGTGAATGGATAGAGAAGATGTGGTGTATATATTATATATATATAATATATAGAGAGAGACAATGGACTCTATATATGTACATATACATATATATCTATATACTCAGCCATAAAAAAGAATGAAATAATGCCATTTGCAGCAACATGGATGGACCTAGAGATTATCATACTAAGTGAAGTAAGTCAGAAAGAGAAAGACAAATATCATATGATATCACTTACACGTGAAATCTAAAGAAAATGATACAAATGAACATATTTACAAAACAGAAACAGACTCACAGACATAGAAAACAAACTAATGGCTACCAAAGGGGAAAGCGGGGGAGGGATAAATTAGGAGTTTGGGATTAACAGATATACACTACTATATATAAAATAGATAGACAACAAGGTTCTACTGTATAGCACAGGGAACTATAGTCAATGTCTTGTGATAACCTATAATGGAAAAGAAACTAAAAAGGAATATATGTATAAGAATATATATGTGTGTATATATGTATCGGACTCACTTTGCTGTACACCAGACACTGACACAACATGGTCAATCAAGAATAAAGGTGGTGTGTATGTTTACACCGTAGTTGCCAGCCCACCATCGGCTCATTCTGTAGAATCCACACAACACAGATTGTGTGTACACGTCCAATTACAGGTGCATGCAGGTGCCCCGCTCCCAGCAGTGAGTTGTTTCTGTCTCTGCCTTGCTTTCAGCAAACCCTTATGTACACAGGCTTCCCAAATGGACCAGTCTACAGGGTAAAGATTCACTAGGAAGCCTTGACCTTGCCTTCTTTCAAAGGCATGTGGATTTGCACACTGAATTCCCACCAGCTCTTCCTGGTCACAGGTCTTTCATAAAATGGGGAGTCCCCTTGCAGGGGGACCTTATGTGGGGACATCTCCACATGTCACCATCCCCAGACTGAACTGGAAATCAAAGTCTCCACTTAATTGTTTTGTCCTCATTTTCCTTTTGCTGGTCAAAAAGAAAAATCTTGTCTTGCCAAAAACAAAAAAACCTTCAGTTAAAAAAAGACACTATTCAAATTGCAGGAGCTTACATCAATGGTGGAGGTACAGAACGTACCAAGGTACAAACAATTTAAGAAGACTTCAGAAGTTTGTGTAAACAAGTACAAAGTCATAGGGTGAAGGCTGTGTGTGTGTTAAGTGCTTTGAAAGGGAACTCATGGTGGATTTAGTTAAATCAGAAAAAATACACAACTTTTGGAGCGGTGAAAATAGTCTTCTTAAAAAAAGATGGAGGGGGGATGTGAAATATCAACCCTACCCAGGCATGAGACAAGAATCTCAGGACACCACAGGGAAAAGGGAAAGCAAAATATGTGTCCTTCGGGGAGCAGAGTCAGGCTCCTTGAGACATCTGTCAATACCTTACCCGGTTTCTAGAGAACAGGCTCAGCCTGTGGCCTCCAGGCAAGGTGGCTGGACATAATTCCTTTGGTCTTGGAGGAGAGGTGCTTCTTTTATGGTCTGTGCTCTCCAGCTGGGATTCAAAGAAAGGATGCTGCTTGGCTAACAACCCCGGCGTGACTGAGAGCTGAAACAGAACAAGGTGGGGACCAGTTGGGAAAAGCAGTGCTGTGATGTTGCCTGATTGGCTGGTTCCTTATCCTGTCTGATACTCTTACTAATCAGGGACAGATTTTGGCACAGACATGACTAGGACCCATATGGCAGTCCTAGGTCTTCTTTAAATTCTAGGAAACACTTTGGTATTTCTTTGGAATAACTCTGCCTTCAGCTCATAATTTTTGCACAGAGTCGCTAGAGCTCTTACTTCAGTCAAGTTTTTTGACTTTTATATCGAACCCAAACATCCTGTTAAATATTTCAGGGCCTAG
The DNA here is from genome assembly GCF_963924675.1 of Phocoena phocoena. Taxonomy (NCBI): domain Eukaryota; kingdom Metazoa; phylum Chordata; class Mammalia; order Artiodactyla; family Phocoenidae; genus Phocoena; species Phocoena phocoena. The sequence goes on from NC_089219.1 coordinate 171,478,513, forward strand.
TGATTTTTTTTTTTTCTATATATATCTCACTTCTGTGGCCAGAGGTATTTGGAAGGGGTTGGCCTTGTGGAGAAACTGTCTGTAATTTACCAAGCACACAGTCCTGCTTCTGGATCAGCAAACTGAGTAACCTTGGCCTCATTCCTCAACTTGTGATTTTCTGTACACCTACTAGGACCAGTGGTAACAACAATAGCTAGTCATTATTTAAAAAGTATATCAGCAGTATGGAGGTTTCTTAAAAAACTAAAAAATAGAGTTACCATATGATCCTGCAATCACATTCCTGGGCATGTATACAGAGAAAATCATAATTTGAAAAGATCCATGCACGCCAATGTTCATAGCGGCACTGTTTACAATAGCCAAGACATGGAAGCAATGTAAATGTCCATCAACAGATGAATGGATAAAGAAGATGTGTGTGTGTGTGTGTGTGTGTGTGTGTGTGTGTGTGTGTGATGGAGTATTACTCAGCCATAAAAAGGAAATAATGCCATTTGCAGTAATATGGATGGACCTAGCGATTATCACACTAAGTAAGCCAGACAGAGAAAGGCAAATATCATATGGTATCCCTTATATGTGGAATCTAAAAGAAAAAAAAAAAGGCACAAATGAACTTATTTCCAAAACAGAAAGAGACTCACAGACACAGAAAACAAACCTACAGTTACCAAAGGGGAAAGTGAGTTGGGGGAGAGGGATAACTTGGGAGGCTTGGATTAACATGCACATACTACTATGTATAAAATAGATAGCCAACAAGGAGCTACCATATAGCACAGGGAACTATACTCGATATTACGTAATAAACTATAAGGGAAAAATATCTGATTCAGCACACTGAATAGCCATGCTGTACACCTGAAACTTACACAATATTTAAATCAACTGTACTTCAATAAAAAATTAACATAAAAAACAAAAAGTACATCAGCACTTTGCCAAACACTTCTTATGTATCATCCATTTAATTCTCACAGCAGTGCTAATAAGATAGGTTTTATTAGCCTTACTTCAACAGTGATGAAACTGAGACCAGGGCACGTTTAGAAACTGGCCGAAGTCACATGGCTGGGATTTGAACTCAGGACCAGTCTGCTCTACCTTCCTGTCCTTCATTGACAAGGAGGTTTTGCCAGAGGACCTTTTAAAATACTTTGGACATGTTAAAAATAATTTGTAGGTAGATGGAAGGTGTCGTTTTCCATTTTTTTCCATACAATGTAGGAAATGCTAGTTCTCTCCCCTTTCGTTTACAGTTCTCTCCCCTTTCGTTTCCATTGTGGGTTGCTTGCCAACTCCTCCATGTTATTAAAAGTAACATTAAGCACACAGAGATCTTGCTGTTACACCGCGTGCCCTGCGGCCCAGGTCCTGCTCTGTCCTCACGAGCCTCTGAGTGCAGCGCGTCTAAGAGAAGGAGGGGGGACTGAGGCCGACTCACCTCGCTTCCATGCCTTTGGTTTGCTCCCATCTTTGTCGATGTGTGTGAAAAAGGGTTTCTGGGAGAAAGTTGGCTTTGACCCAGGGGAAGCAGCGATTGTCTTGTGGTTCAGATGTCAGCACCCTGGAGGGTAGAACAATGTACTTCATTGTTCGGTGGTCAGCGTGAAACTTACTAGAGAGCGGCCAGATCCCCCAGTGGTTCCTAGGACTGAAGTGGGGAGGAAAGTTCCCTCCAGGCGTCTCTGAACTTCAGTTTCAGGGGGCAGGGTTTGAGACAGACCGAGGGAACAAAGAAGTTTCAAAAAGACACAGGTTGAAACAATAATGGAAAAAAAAAAAAATCCAAGGTCTGTCTTTGACATGAAAGGATTTCAGAATTGAAAAGGGGAAATTTCAGTAATATGGGGGAAACAGGGCTGTCTTCCATATTCAGACCATCTCAGCTGTAACCCAGCTGAGCTCACAGGGCTCAGAGGGATGCTGTGGTCGTTTAGGTGAGAAATGGCCTCTGTGACTTGTGGGTTTTGAAGGGGTGATGTAAGGAGCAAAGCTGCCAGGTGGAAAGGAGGACAGGTGTTTCCGTGGGGAGAAGCGCTAGGACCCGGGAGGGTTTTGATTTCCTTTCCTTCTGCTCTAGGCAAGGACCACTTCCTCTCCCCTAGTGGACTCCACTCAGGGCAGAGTCCTTGCCGGGGACTTGCCACAGCACTCGGCCATTGCTAATGAGGTTTCAGGGGTGCTTTTCTAATATAAATAAAGGATTATAGGTGCATCCCCTTTTCATCTATCTCTCCCTCCCCAAAGCCTTAGTCATGGCTTGCTGCAGGCACGGGGCCACAGGGGACCTTCGACGCCTAAGGCTATCAGTGGAGATAGCTATTTAAGAGGTTTTACTTTTACGTCTGAGCAGCCAAATTGTGCATGTAACAATGGGGACCAATTATTGCACAATAGAGCATCCCCGATGAAACATAGACAGTGTGTGTTTTAATATGCAATGAGTGACACGCTTCTCCTAAACAACGAGAGCGTTTCCACGCTCTCGGGGAATTCCATTCTCAAGTTTCAGTTTGTGAAAGTGGATGTCCTATCATTTCATCCACGATTTTCAAAACAATCACCTCAAGATAATGACACAAGTAATGATAAAATGTTGCCATTTAGGTTCATGAATATGGGAGATATAACTTTTCTGGATTTGAGATATCATTTATATCCCCTTCTCTTTGCAAGTCGAATCTTGCTGGGTTCTATATTTTATCTCCAGTTCAAGCGATTACACTGTTGAACCGTTTAACCACTTTTAAGAACCCATCCTATCGACAACTGTTGTCCATTATCCAGAACTGGACCTGAATCCTGAATTGAGAATTCTCTTTTCCCTCAATGGCTGGTGTTTTATCCTCCAGCAGAAGTCACCGGGAAGAGTGCACTGTCTCCTCAGGATATTTTATGGAGGAAAAAGTGACGCCCAGAGAGGTCAAGGGATTTGATCCAAGATCATAAAATGAAAGAACTGAATGGTCAAGGGAGAACTTATGTACTGAAATTTTAATTTTCAATAATTAAAAGGCAATGAAAGTACAAGAGGCAAAACGTCAACGTGCAGCTTTGTTTTTTTTTAAAAAAAGCTACTTCTATTAGGATAATGTGATTAGCATTGCATTCTTTATCTAATATAGTAACATCGTTTTCAATGGTTAAATTTAAAGTGACCAACTCATCCTGGTTTGCCCAGGACTGTCCTTATTTTTATACTTTAGCCTGCAGAAAGCCCCAAATTCCAGGAAACCCCTCAGTCCTGGGCAAATAGGGACGGTTGATCACACTGAATGTGCCCCCCGCAAAAGCTATAATATTAGGTTAAAATTGTCATATTTTCCCCCTAGGCTAAGTTGTTTCATGTTTAGATATTTTCTCTTAACAGGGAAACGGATCTGTAAGGTAGCAGTGTACGTAAGCTTTGCTGCTACTATAGGTGAGACGGGGGTGAGGGGGGAATCACAGAGGGGTCTGGACCATCCCTTCCTTCTCCTTCTGGAATTCTCTTCATATCCTTGCCACCATGTTTAGGACAATGGTGGGAATATGGAAATTGG